>NW_027175702.1:0-52019 GCF_028021215.1 Eschrichtius robustus | reverse complement strand
TGTAGTGAGCTGCCTAAAGGAGGAATGCTCGAGGTCCGCAAAGGGGCCTGTCAATCTTCCGAAAGCCTGCAGGGTTACACCAAGAACTGTGCTTATGTTTCCCTTGGAACGCACTCCGACAGTCTCTTTGAGGGATGGGTGATTCAGGTAAGAGGTGTTAGAAGGAAATATGAGCAGAGTGATCTCCTCACGTTAGCCCACCTCGGGCAAGGAGGCCGACTTCCTTGGAGGGCTGGAGATTCTAGACCTGTGTTCCTGAAGCTGCTGTAGAGCTGAGGAAATGTATCATTCCCAAGGAAGAGTGCAGTGTGTTGCCCCTCACTCGGCAAACACAGGGGTCCTCCAAAGGGCCTACGGGGCTGGATGTTGCTTAACAGGCCCAGGGCATCCTGGGGGTACCCAATATTCTGGAACGGAAACGGGTGCTGACGCGACAGTCCTAGGAGACCTGAAAAGCTTACTACCTTAAACTAAAGCAGAAGAGCCATTAAGGCCTCATGGAGTTGCTGCATGCCTTCCTTTCGGCAAGGGAAATCAGGGCCTTCCTTCGAGGCTAGTGCTCACGTTGACTTTCACTTTACGTATAGGGCAGAGCAGGACGAGCCTCCAAGTAGGAACTGGAAGCCCAAGGTTTCCTTCGCGAAAACTCATTTTCTTCTCTGAGCCATGCCGGCAGTGAGTAAAAGCCCGGTCACAACAATGCTTTTCAGGTAGCTTCGAGGCCGCATGAACGGAGCTTTCCAAATGGGAAAACAAGCCTTGTGCCATCAGTCTCCCATTTCTAGGTTGACACGCAGCCTAAGCACATGTCGACGCTAAACGTCCAAAGAGACTCGAGTTACTCACTGGGGCTTTCACTGAATCAAATTGGTTCTTCGACCGGTGTTCTGCGTGCAGTGAAGTGCCTAAACAAAGGATGGGCGAGGGAGACTTAGGGTCCTGTTCATCTTCCACAGGCCTGCGGTGTTACACCAAGAACCGTGTTTGTGTTTTACTTGGAATGCAAGCCGACCACCTCCTTGAGGATGCGTGGCTCTAAGAGTGAAATCTGAAAAGGGATTAGAAAGAGAGTGTTTTTCTCTATGGAGTTCGGCTAGGGGAACGAGATTACATCCATTGCATGTAGGACAGTCTGGAACTGTCTTCCTGAATCCTGTGTAAACCTGAGGTAATCTGGCTCTCCCAAGGAAGTGTGCAGTGGGTTGCATTTCGCTAGCCAACCCGGGGGTGTTCCAAAAGGCCTACGGGGCTGGAAGTTGCTTAACAGGACCAGAGCTTCCTGGCTGTACTCAGTGTTCTGGTACCGAAACGGGGGCTGAAGAAAGGTCCCTAGGAGTCTTGAAAAGCTTACTACCGTGAAACTAAAGCCGAACAGCGATGAAGGCCTCGTGGAGCTGCGGCACGCCTCCAGTTTGGCAAAGCAAATCAGGGCCTTACTTCGAGGCTCGTGCTCCCATTGTGTTTCACTTTAGGTATAGAGCAGAGCAGGATGAGCTTCCAAGTAGGAACTGGAAGCCAAAGGTTTCTTCCGGGCAAACTCATCTTCTTCTCAGAACCATGCCGACAGTGAGGAAAACCACGACAACAACAATGCTTTTCAGGTAGCGTCAAGTCCGCATCAATGGAGCTTTCAAACTGGGAAAAGAAGCCTTGTGCCATCACTCTCCCTTTTCCATGTTGACAGGCTGCAGAAGTACATGTGGATTCCAACAACTCAAAGGAGACTCAAGTTACCTCCTGGGCCCTCCCCTGAATCACCCTTTCCTCCGCCCGCTATTGTGCGTGTAGTGAGCTGCCTAAAGGAGGAATGCTCGAGGTCCGCAAAGGGGCCTGTCAATCTTCCGAAAGCCTGCAGGGTTACACCAAGAACTGTGCTTATGTTTCCCTTGGAACGCACTCCGACAGTCTCCTTGAGGGATGGGTGATTCAGGTAAGAGGTGTTAGAAGGAAATATGAGCAGAGTGATCTCCTCACGTTAGCCCACCTCGGGCAAGGAGGCCGACTTCCTTGGAGGGCTGGAGATTCTAGACCTGTGTTCCTGAAGCTGCTGTAGAGCTGAGGAAATGTATCATTCCCAAGGAAGAGTGCAGTGTGTTGCCCCTCACTCGGCAAACACAGGGGTCCTCCAAAGGGCCTACGGGGCTGGATGTTGCTTAACAGGCCCAGGGCATCCTGGGGGTACCCAATATTCTGGAACGGAAACGGGTGCTGACGCGACAGTCCTAGGAGACCTGAAAAGCTTACTACCTTAAACTAAAGCAGAAGAGCCATTAAGGCCTCATGGAGTTGCTGCGTGCCTTCCTTTCGGCAAGGGAAATCAGGGCCTTCCTTCGAGGCTAGTGCTCACATTGACTTTCACTTTACGTATAAGGGCAGAGCAGGACGAGCCTCCAAGTAGGAACTGGAAGCCCAAGGTTTCCTTCGCGAAAACTCATTTTCTTCTCTGAGCCATGCCGGCAGTGAGTAAAAGCCCGGTCACAACAATGCTTTTCAGGTAGCTTCGAGGCCGCATGAACGGAGCTTTCCAAATGGGAAAACAAGCCTTGTGCCATCAGTCTCCCATTTCTAGGTTGACACGCAGCCTAAGCACATGTCGACGCTAAACGTAAAAAGAGACTCGAGTTACTCACTGGGGCTTTCACTGAATCAAATTGGTTCTTCGACCGGTGTTCTGCGTGCAGTGAAGTGCCTAAACAAAGGATGGGCGAGGGAGACTTAGGGTCCTGTTCATCTTCCACAGGCCTGCAGTGTTACACCAAGAACCGTGTTTGTGTTTTACTTGGAATGCAAGCCGACCACCTCCTTGAGGATGCGTGGCTCTAAGAGTGAAATCTGAAAAGGGATTAGAAAGAGAGTGTTTTTCTCTATGGAGTTCGGCTAGGGGAACGAGATTACATCCATTGCATGTAGGACAGTCTGGAACTGTCTTCCTGAATCCTGTGTAAACCTGAGGTAATCTGGCTCTCCCAAGGAAGTGTGCAGTGGGTTGCATTTCGCTAGCCAACCCGGGGGTGTTCCAAAAGGCCTACGGGGCTGGAAGTTGCTTAACAGGACCAGAGCTTCCTGGCTGTACTCAGTGTTCTGGTACCGAAACGGGGGCTGAAGAAAGGTCCCTAGGAGTCTTGAAAAGCTTACTACCGTGAAACTAAAGCCGAACAGCGATGAAGGCCTCGTGGAGCTGCGGCACGCCTCCAGTTTGGCAAAGCAAATCAGGGCCTTACTTCGAGGCTCGTGCTCCCATTGTGTTTCACTTTAGGTATAGAGCAGAGCAGGATGAGCTTCCAAGTAGGAACTGGAAGCCAAAGGTTTCTTCCGGGCAAACTCATCTTCTTCTCAGAACCATGCCGACAGTGAGGAAAACCACGACAACAACAATGCTTTTCAGGTAGCGTCAAGTCCGCATCAATGGAGCTTTCAAACTGGGAAAAGAAGCCTTGTGCCATCACTCTCCCTTTTCCATGTTGACAGGCTGCAGAAGTACATGTGGATTCCAACAACTCAAAGGAGACTCAAGTTACCTCCTGGGCCCTCCCCTGAATCACCCTTTCCTCCGCCCGCTATTGTGCGTGTAGTGAGCTGCCTAAAGGAGGAATGCTCGAGGTCCGCAAAGGGGCCTGTCAATCTTCCGAAAGCCTGCAGGGTTACACCAAGAACTGTGCTTATGTTTCCCTTGGAACGCACTCCGACAGTCTCCTTGAGGGATGGGTGATTCAGGTAAGAGGTGTTAGAAGGAAATATGAGCAGAGTGATCTCCTCACGTTAGCCCACCTCGGGCAAGGAGGCCGACTTCCTTGGAGGGCTGGAGATTCTAGACCTGTGTTCCTGAAGCTGCTGTAGAGCTGAGGAAATGTATCATTCCCAAGGAAGAGTGCAGTGTGTTGCCCCTCACTCGGCAAACACAGGGGTCCTCCAAAGGGCCTACGGGGCTGGATGTTGCTTAACAGGCCCAGGGCATCCTGGGGGTACCCAATATTCTGGAACGGAAACGGGTGCTGACGCGACAGTCCTAGGAGACCTGAAAAGCTTACTACCTTAAACTAAAGCAGAAGAGCCATTAAAGCCTCATGGAGTTGCTGCATGCCTTCCTTTCAGCAAGGGAAATCAGGGCCTTCCTTCGAGGCTAGTGCTCACGTTGACTTTCACTTTACGTATAAGGGCAGAGCAGGACGAGCCTCCAAGTAGGAACTGGAAGCCCAAGGTTTCCTTCGCGAAAACTCATTTTCTTCTCTGAGCCATGCCGGCAGTGAGTAAAAGCCCGGTCACAACAATGCTTTTCAGGTAGCTTCGAGGCCGCATGAACGGAGCTTTCCAAATGGGAAAACAAGCCTTGTGCCATCAGTCTCCCATTTCTAGGTTGACACGCAGCCTAAGCACATGTCGACGCTAAACGTAAAAAGAGACTCGAGTTACTCACTGGGGCTTTCACTGAATCAAATTGGTTCTTCGACCGGTGTTCTGCGTGCAGTGAAGTGCCTAAACAAAGGATGGGCGAGGGAGACTTAGGGTCCTGTTCATCTTCCACAGGCCTGCAGTGTTACACCAAGAACCGTGTTTGTGTTTTACTTGGAATGCAAGCCGACCACCTCCTTGAGGATGCGTGGCTCTAAGAGTGAAATCTGAAAAGGGATTAGAAAGAGAGTGTTTTTCTCTATGGAGTTCGGCTAGGGGAACGAGATTACATCCGTTGCATGTAGGACAGTCTGGAACTGTCTTCCTGAATCCTGTGTAAACCTGAGGTAATCTGGCTCTCCCAAGGAAGTGTGCAGTGGGTTGCATTTCGCTAGCCAACCCGGGGGTGTTCCAAAAGGCCTACGGGGCTGGAAGTTGCTTAACAGGACCAGAGCTTCCTGGCTGTATTCAGTGTTCTGGTACCGAAACGGGGGCTGAAGAAAGGTCCCTAGGAGTCTTGAAAAGCTTACTACCGTGAAACTAAAGCCGAACAGCGATGAAGGCCTCGTGGAGCTGCGGCACGCCTCCAGTTTGGCAAAGCAAATCAGGGCCTTACTTCGAGGCTCGTGCTCCCATTGTGTTTCACTTTAGGTATAGAGCAGAGCAGGATGAGCTTCCAAGTAGGAACTGGAAGCCAAAGGTTTCTTCCGGGCAAACTCATCTTCTTCTCAGAACCATGCCGACAGTGAGGAAAACCACGACAACAACAATGCTTTTCAGGTAGCGTCAAGTCCGCATCAATGGAGCTTTCAAACTGGGAAAAGAAGCCTTGTGCCATCACTCTCCCTTTTCCATGTTGACAGGCTGCAGAAGTACATGTGGATTCCAACAACTCAAAGGAGACTCAAGTTACCTCCTGGGCCCTCCCCTGAATCACCCTTTCCTCCGCCCGCTATTGTGCGTGTAGTGAGCTGCCTAAAGGAGGAATGCTCGAGGTCCGCAAAGGGGCCTGTGAATCTTCCGAAAGCCTGCAGGGTTACACCAAGAACTGTGCTTATGTTGCCGTTGGAACGCACTCCGACAGTCTCCTTGAGGGATGGGTGATTCAGGTAAGAGGTGTTAGAAGGAAATATGAGCAGAGTGATCTCCTCACGTTAGCCCACCTCGGGCAAGGAAGCCGACTTCCTTGGAGGGCTGGAGATTCTAGACCTGTGTTCCTGAAGCTGCTGTAGAGCTGAGGAAATGTATCATTCCCAAGGAAGAGTGCAGTGTGTTGCCCCTCACTCGGCAAACACAGGGGTCCTCCAAAGGGCCTACGGGGCTGGATGTTGCTTAACAGGCCCAGGGCATCCTGGGGGTACCCAATATTCTGGAACGGAAACGGGTGCTGACGCGACAGTCCTAGGAGACCTGAAAAGCTTACTACCTTAAACTAAAGCAGAAGAGCCATTAAGGCCTCATGGAGTTGCTGCATGCCTTCCTTTCGGCAAGGGAAATCAGGGCCTTCCTTCGAGGCTAGTGCTCACATTGACTTTCACTTTACGTATAAGGGCAGAGCAGGACGAGCCTCCAAGTAGGAACTGGAAGCCCAAGGTTTCCTTCGCGAAAACTCATTTTCTTCTCTGAGCCATGCCGGCAGTGAGTAAAAGCCCGGTCACAACAATGCTTTTCAGGTAGCTTCGAGGCCGCATGAACGGAGCTTTCCAAATGGGAAAACAAGCCTTGTGCCATCAGTCTCCCATTTCTAGGTTGACACGCAGCCTAAGCACATGTCGACGCTAAACGTCCAAAGAGACTCGAGTTACTCACTGGGGCTTTCACTGAATCAAATTGGTTCTTCGACCGGTGTTCTGCGTGCAGTGAAGTGCCTAAACAAAGGATGGGCGAGGGAGACTTAGGGTCCTGTTCATCTTCCACAGGCCTGCGGTGTTACACCAAGAACCGTGTTTGTGTTTTACTTGGAATGCAAGCCGACCACCTCCTTGAGGATGCGTGGCTCTAAGAGTGAAATCTGAAAAGGGATTAGAAAGAGAGTGTTTTTCTCTATGGAGTTCGGCTAGGGGAACGAGATTACATCCATTGCATGTAGGACAGTCTGGAACTGTCTTCCTGAATCCTGTGTAAACCTGAGGTAATCTGGCTCTCCCAAGGAAGTGTGCAGTGGGTTGCATTTCGCTAGCCAACCCGGGGGTGTTCCAAAAGGCCTACGGGGCTGGAAGTTGCTTAACAGGACCAGAGCTTCCTGGCTGTACTCAGTGTTCTGGTACCGAAACGGGGGCTGAAGAAAGGTCCCTAGGAGTCTTGAAAAGCTTACTACCGTGAAACTAAAGCCGAACAGCGATGAAGGCCTCGTGGAGCTGCGGCACGCCTCCAGTTTGGCAAAGCAAATCAGGGCCTTACTTCGAGGCTCGTGCTCCCATTGTGTTTCACTTTAGGTATAGAGCAGAGCAGGATGAGCTTCCAAGTAGGAACTGGAAGCCAAAGGTTTCTTCCGGGCAAACTCATCTTCTTCTCAGAACCATGCCGACAGTGAGGAAAACCACGACAACAACAATGCTTTTCAGGTAGCGTCAAGTCCGCATCAATGGAGCTTTCAAACTGGGAAAAGAAGCCTTGTGCCATCACTCTCCCTTTTCCATGTTGACAGGCTGCAGAAGTACATGTGGATTCCAACAACTCAAAGGAGACTCAAGTTACCTCCTGGGCCCTCCCCTGAATCACCCTTTCCTCCGCCCGCTATTGTGCGTGTAGTGAGCTGCCTAAAGGAGGAATGCTCGAGGTCCGCAAAGGGGCCTGTCAATCTTCCGAAAGCCTGCAGGGTTACACCAAGAACTGTGCTTATGTTTCCCTTGGAACGCACTCCGACAGTCTCCTTGAGGGATGGGTGATTCAGGTAAGAGGTGTTAGAAGGAAATATGAGCAGAGTGATCTCCTCACGTTAGCCCACCTCGGGCAAGGAGGCCGACTTCCTTGGAGGGCTGGAGATTCTTGACCTGTGTTCCTGAAGCTGCTGTAGAGCTGAGGAAATGTATCATTCCCAAGGAAGTGTGCAGTGTGTTGCCCCTCACTCGGCAAACACAGGGGTCCTCCAAAGGGCCTACGGGGCTGGATGTTGCTTAACAGGCCCAGGGCATCCTGGGGGTACCCAATATTCTGGAACGGAAACGGGTGCTGACGCGACAGTCCTAGGAGACCTGAAAAGCTTACTACCTTAAACTAAAGCAGAAGAGCCATTAAGGCCTCATGGAGTTGCTGCATGCCTTCCTTTCGGCAAGGGAAATCAGGGCCTTCCTTCGAGGCTAGTGCTCACGTTGACTTTCACTTTACGTATAGGGCAGAGCAGGACGAGCCTCCAAGTAGGAACTGGAAGCCCAAGGTTTCCTTCGCGAAAACTCATTTTCTTCTCTGAGCCATGGGGGCAGTGAGTAAAAGCCCGGTCACAACAATGCTTTTCAGGTAGCTTCGAGGCCGCATGAACGGAGCTTTCCAAATGGGAAAACAAGCCTTGTGCCATCAGTCTCCCATTTCTAGGTTGACACGCAGCCTAAGCACATGTCGACGCTAAACGTCCAAAGAGACTCGAGTTACTCACTGGGGCTTTCACTGAATCAAATTGGTTCTTCGACCGGTGTTCTGCGTGCAGTGAAGTGCCTAAAGAAAGGATGGGCGAGGGAGACTTAGGGTCCTGTTCATCTTCCACAGGCCTGCGGTGTTACACCAAGAACCGTGTTTGTGTTTTACTTGGAATGCAAGCCGACCACCTCCTTGAGGATGCGTGGCTCTAAGAGTGAAATCTGAAAAGGGATTAGAAAGAGAGTGTTTTTCTCTATGGAGTTCGGCTAGGGGAACGAGATTACATCCGTTGCATGTAGGACAGTCTGGAACTGTCTTCCTGAATCCTGTGTAAACCTGAGGTAATCTGGCTCTCCCAAGGAAGTGTGCAGTGGGTTGCATTTCGCTAGCCAACCCGGGGGTGTTCCAAAAGGCCTACGGGGCTGGAAGTTGCTTAACAGGACCAGAGCTTCCTGGCTGTACTCAGTGTTCTGGTACCGAAACGGGGGCTGAAGAAAGGTCCCTAGGAGTCTTGAAAAGCTTACTACCGTGAAACTAAAGCCGAACCGCGATGAAGGCCTCGTGGAGCTGCGGCACGCCTCCAGTTTGGCAAAGCAAATCAGGGCCTTACTTCGAGGCTCGTGCTCCCATTGTGTTTCACTTTAGGTATAGAGCAGAGCAGGATGAGCTGCCAAGTAGGAACTGGAAGCCAAAGGTTTCTTCCGGGCAAACTCATCTTCTTCTCAGAACCATGCCGACAGTGAGGAAAACCACGACAACAACAATGCTTTTCAGGTAGCGTCAAGTCCGCATCAATGGAGCTTTCAAACTGGGAAAAGAAGCCTTGTGCCATCGCTCTCCCTTTTCCATGTTGACAGGCTGCAGAAGTACATGTGGATTCCAACAACTCAAAGGAGACTCAAGTTACCTCCTGGGCCCTCCCCTGAATCACCCTTTCCTCCGCCCGCTATTGTGCGTGTAGTGAGCTGCCTAAAGGAGGAATGCTCGAGGTCCGCAAAGGGGCCTGTCAATCTTCCGAAAGCCTGCAGGGTTACACCAAGAAATGTGCTTATGTTTCCCTTGGAACGCACTCCGACAGTCTCTTTGAGGGATGGGTGATTCAGGTAAGAGGTGTTAGAAGGAAATATGAGCAGAGTGATCTCCTCACGTTAGCCCACCTCGGGCAAGGAGGCCGACTTCCTTGGAGGGCTGGAGATTCTAGACCTGTGTTCCTGAAGCTGCTGTAGAGCTGAGGAAATGTATCATTCCCAAGGAAGAGTGCAGTGTGTTGCCCCTCACTCGGCAAACACAGGGGTCCTCCAAAGGGCCTACGGGGCTGGATGTTGCTTAACAGGCCCAGGGCATCCTGGGGGTACCCAATATTCTGGAACGGAAACGGGTGCTGACGCGACAGTCCTAGGAGACCTGAAAAGCTTACTACCTTAAACTAAAGCAGAAGAGCCATTAAGGCCTCATGGAGTTGCTGCATGCCTTCCTTTCGGCAAGGGAAATCAGGGCCTTCCTTCGAGGCTAGTGCTCACGTTGACTTTCACTTTACGTATAGGGCAGAGCAGGACGAGCCTCCAAGTAGGAACTGGAAGCCCAAGGTTTCCTTCGCGAAAACTCATTTTCTTCTCTGAGCCATGCCGGCAGTGAGTAAAGCCCGGTCACAACAATGCTTTTCAGGTAGCTTCGAGGCCGCATGAACGGAGCTTTCCAAATGGGAAAACAAGCCTTGTGCCATCAGTCTCCCATTTCTAGGTTGACACGCAGCCTAAGCACATGTCGACGCTAAACGTCCAAAGAGACTCGAGTTACTCACTGGGGCTTTCACTGAATCAAATTGGTTCTTCGACCGGTGTTCTGCGTGCAGTGAAGTGCCTAAAGAAAGGATGGGCGAGGGAGACTTAGGGTCCTGTTCATCTTACACAGGCCTGCGGTGTTACACCAAGAACCGTGTTTGTGTTTTACTTGGAATGCAAGCCGACCACCTCCTTGAGGATGCGTGGCTCTAAGAGTGAAATCTGAAAAGGGATTAGAAAGAGAGTGTTTTTCTCTATGGAGTTCGGCTAGGGGAACGAGATTACATCCGTTGCATGTAGGACAGTCTGGAACTGTCTTCCTGAATCCTGTGTAAACCTGAGGTAATCTGGCTCTCCCAAGGAAGTGTGCAGTGGGTTGCATTTCGCTAGCCAACCCGGGGGTGTTCCAAAAGGCCTACGGGGCTGGAAGTTGCTTAACAGGACCAGAGCTTCCTGGCTGTATTCAGTGTTCTGGTACCGAAACGGGGGCTGAAGAAAGGTCCCTAGGAGTCTTGAAAAGCTTACTACCGTGAAACTAAAGCCGAACAGCGATGAAGGCCTCGTGGAGCTGCGGCACGCCTCCAGTTTGGCAAAGCAAATCAGGGCCTTACTTCGAGGCTCGTGCTCCCATTGTGTTTCACTTTAGGTATAGAGCAGAGCAGGATGAGCTTCCAAGTAGGAACTGGAAGCCAAAGGTTTCTTCCGGGCAAACTCATCTTCTTCTCAGAACCATGCCGACAGTGAGGAAAACCACGACAACAACAATGCTTTTCAGGTAGCGTCAAGTCCGCATCAATGGAGCTTTCAAACTGGGAAAAGAAGCCTTGTGCCATCACTCTCCCTTTTCCATGTTGACAGGCTGCAGAAGTACATGTGGATTCCAACAACTCAAAGGAGACTCAAGTTACCTCCTGGGCCCTCCCCTGAATCACCCTTTCCTCCGCCCGCTATTGTGCGTGTAGTGAGCTGCCTAAAGGAGGAATGCTCGAGGTCCGCAAAGGGGCCTGTCAATCTTCCGAAAGCCTGCAGGGTTACACCAAGAACTGTGCTTATGTTTCCCTTGGAACGCACTCCGACAGTCTCCTTGAGGGATGGGTGATTCAGGTAAGAGGTGTTAGAAGGAAATATGAGCAGAGTGATCTCCTCACGTTAGCCCACCTCGGGCAAGGAAGCCGACTTCCTTGGAGGGCTGGAGATTCTAGACCTGTGTTCCTGAAGCTGCTGTAGAGCTGAGGAAATGTATCATTCCCAAGGAAGAGTGCAGTGTGTTGCCCCTCACTCGGCAAACACAGGGGTCCTCCAAAGGGCCTACGGGGCTGGATGTTGCTTAACAGGCCCAGGGCATCCTGGGGGTACCCAATATTCTGGAACGGAAACGGGTGCTGACGCGACAGTCCTAGGAGACCTGAAAAGCTTACTACCTTAAACTAAAGCAGAAGAGCCATTAAGGCCTCATGGAGTTGCTGCATGCCTTCCTTTCGGCAAGGGAAATCAGGGCCTTCCTTCGAGGCTAGTGCTCACATTGACTTTCACTTTACGTATAAGGGCAGAGCAGGACGAGCCTCCAAGTAGGAACTGGAAGCCCAAGGTTTCCTTCGCGAAAACTCATTTTCTTCTCTGAGCCATGCCGGCAGTGAGTAAAAGCCCGGTCACAACAATGCTTTTCAGGTAGCTTCGAGGCCGCATGAACGGAGCTTTCCAAATGGGAAAACAAGCCTTGTGCCATCAGTCTCCCATTTCTAGGTTGACACGCAGCCTAAGCACATGTCGACGCTAAACGTCCAAAGAGACTCGAGTTACTCACTGGGGCTTTCACTGAATCAAATTGGTTCTTCGACCGGTGTTCTGCGTGCAGTGAAGTGCCTAAACAAAGGATGGGCGAGGGAGACTTAGGGTCCTGTTCATCTTCCACAGGCCTGCGGTGTTACACCAAGAACCGTGTTTGTGTTTTACTTGGAATGCAAGCCGACCACCTCCTTGAGGATGCGTGGCTCTAAGAGTGAAATGTGAAAAGGGATTAGAAAGAGAGTGTTTTTCTCTATGGAGTTCGGCTAGGGGAACGAGATTACATCCATTGCATGTAGGACAGTCTGGAACTGTCTTCCTGAATCCTGTGTAAACCTGAGGTAATCTGGCTCTCCCAAGGAAGTGTGCAGTGGGTTGCATTTCGCTAGCCAACCCGGGGGTGTTCCAAAAGGCCTACGGGGCTGGAAGTTGCTTAACAGGACCAGAGCTTCCTCGCTGTACTCAGTGTTCTGGTACCGAAACGGGGGCTGAAGAAAGGTCCCTAGGAGTCTTGAAAAGCTTACTACCGTGAAACTAAAGCCGAACAGCGATGAAGGCCTCGTGGAGCTGCGGCACGCCTCCAGTTTGGCAAAGCAAATCAGGGCCTTACTTCGAGGCTCGTGCTCCCATTGTGTTTCACTTTAGGTATAGAGCAGAGCAGGATGAGCTTCCAAGTAGGAACTGGAAGACAAAGGTTTCTTCCGGGCAAACTCATCTTCTTCTCAGAACCATGCCGACAGTGAGGAAAACCACGACAACAACAATGCTTTTCAGGTAGCGTCAAGTCCGCATCAATGGAGCTTTCAAACTGGGAAAAGAAGCCTTGTGCCATCACTCTCCCTTTTCCATGTTGACAGGCTGCAGAAGTACATGTGGATTCCAACAACTCAAAGGAGACTCAAGTTACCTCCTGGGCCCTCCCCTGAATCACCCTTTCCTCCGCCCGCTATTGTGCGTGTAGTGAGCTGCCTAAAGGAGGAATGCTCGAGGTCCGCAAAGGGGCCTGTCAATCTTCCGAAAGCCTGCAGGGTTACACCAAGAACTGTGCTTATGTTTCCCTTGGAACGCACTCCGACAGTCTCCTTGAGGGATGGGTGATTCAGGTAAGAGGTGTTAGAAGGAAATATGAGCAGAGTGATCTCCTCACGTTAGCCCACCTCGGGCAAGGAGGCCGACTTCCTTGGAGGGCTGGAGATTCTAGACCTGTGTTCCTGAAGCTGCTGTAGAGCTGAGGAAATGTATCATTCCCAAGGAAGAGTGCAGTGTGTTGCCCCTCACTCGGCAAACACAGGGGTCCTCCAAAGGGCCTACGGGGCTGGATGTTGCTTAACAGGCCCAGGGCATCCTGGGGGTACCCAATATTCTGGAACGGAAACGGGTGCTGACGCGACAGTCCTAGGAGACCTGAAAAGCTTACTACCTTAAACTAAAGCAGAAGAGCCATTAAAGCCTCATGGAGTTGCTGCATGCCTTCCTTTCGGCAAGGGAAATCAGGGCCTTCCTTCGAGGCTAGTGCTCACGTTGACTTTCACTTTACGTATAAGGGCAGAGCAGGACGAGCCTCCAAGTAGGAACTGGAAGCCCAAGGTTTCCTTCGCGAAAACTCATTTTCTTCTCTGAGCCATGGGGGCAGTGAGTAAAAGCCCGGTCACAACAATGCTTTTCAGGAAGCTTCGAGGCCGCATGAACGGAGCTTTCCAAATGGGAAAACAAGCCTTGTGCCATCAGTCTCCCATTTCTAGGTTGACACGCAGCCTAAGCACATGTCGACGCTAAACGTAAAAAGAGACTCGAGTTACTCACTGGGGCTTTCACTGAATCAAATTGGTTCTTCGACCGGTGTTCTGCGTGCAGTGAAGTGCCTAAACAAAGGATGGGCGAGGGAGACTTAGGGTCCTGTTCATCTTCCACAGGCCTGCAGTGTTACACCAAGAACCGTGTTTGTGTTTTACTTGGAATGCAAGCCGACCACCTCCTTGAGGATGCGTGGCTCTAAGAGTGAAATCTGAAAAGGGATTAGAAAGAGAGTGTTTTTCTCTATGGAGTTCGGCTAGGGGAACGAGATTACATCCGTTGCATGTAGGACAGTCTGGAACTGTCTTCCTGAATCCTGTGTAAACCTGAGGTAATCTGGCTCTCCCAAGGAAGTGTGCAGTGGGTTGCATTTCGCTAGCCAACCCGGGGGTGTTCCAAAAGGCCTACGGGGCTGGAAGTTGCTTAACAGGACCAGAGCTTCCTGGCTGTATTCAGTGTTCTGGTACCGAAACGGGGGCTGAAGAAAGGTCCCTAGGAGTCTTGAAAAGCTTACTACCGTGAAACTAAAGCCGAACAGCGATGAAGGCCTCGTGGAGCTGCGGCACGCCTCCAGTTTGGCAAAGCAAATCAGGGCCTCACTTCGAGGCTCGTGCTCCCATTGTGTTTCACTTTAGGTATAGAGCAGAGCAGGATGAGCTTCCAAGTAGGAACTGGAAGCCAAAGGTTTCTTCCGGGCAAACTCATCTTCTTCTCAGAACCATGCCGACAGTGAGGAAAACCACGACAACAACAATGCTTTTCAGGTAGCGTCAAGTCCGCATCAATGGAGCTTTCAAACTGGGAAAAGAAGCCTTGTGCCATCACTCTCCCTTTTCCATGTTGACAGGCTGCAGAAGTACATGTGGATTCCAACAACTCAAAGGAGACTCAAGTTACCTCCTGGGCCCTCCCCTGAATCACCCTTTCCTCCGCCCGCTATTGTGCGTGTAGTGAGCTGCCTAAAGGAGGAATGCTCGAGGTCCGCAAAGGGGCCTGTCAATCTTCCGAAAGCCTGCAGGGTTACACCAAGAACTGTGCTTATGTTGCCGTTGGAACGCACTCCGACAGTCTCCTTGAGGGATGGGTGATTCAGGTAAGAGGTGTTAGAAGGAAATATGAGCAGAGTGATCTCCTCACGTTAGCCCACCTCGGGCAAGGAAGCCGACTTCCTTGGAGGGCTGGAGATTCTAGACCTGTGTTCCTGAAGCTGCTGTAGAGCTGAGGAAATGTATCATTCCCAAGGAAGAGTGCAGTGTGTTGCCCCTCACTCGGCAAACACAGGGGTCCTCCAAAGGGCCTACGGGGCTGGATGTTGCTTAACAGGCCCAGGGCATCCTGGGGGTACCCAATATTCTGGAACGGAAACGGGTGCTGACGCGACAGTCCTAGGAGACCTGAAAAGCTTACTACCTTAAACTAAAGCAGAAGAGCCATTAAGGCCTCATGGAGTTGCTGCATGCCTTCCTTTCGGCAAGGGAAATCAGGGCCTTCCTTCGAGGCTAGTGCTCACATTGACTTTCACTTTACGTATAAGGGCAGAGCAGGACGAGCCTCCAAGTAGGAACTGGAAGCCCAAGGTTTCCTTCGCGAAAACTCATTTTCTTCTCTGAGCCATGCCGGCAGTGAGTAAAAGCCCGGTCACAACAATGCTTTTCAGGTAGCTTCGAGGCCGCATGAACGGAGCTTTCCAAATGGGAAAACAAGCCTTGTGCCATCAGTCTCCCATTTCTAGGTTGACACGCAGCCTAAGCACATGTCGACGCTAAACGTCCAAAGAGACTCGAGTTACTCACTGGGGCTTTCACTGAATCAAATTGGTTCTTCGACCGGTGTTCTGCGTGCAGTGAAGTGCCTAAACAAAGGATGGGCGAGGGAGACTTAGGGTCCTGTTCATCTTCCACAGGCCTGCGGTGTTACACCAAGAACCGTGTTTGTGTTTTACTTGGAATGCAAGCCGACCACCTCCTTGAGGATGCGTGGCTCTAAGAGTGAAATCTGAAAAGGGATTAGAAAGAGAGTGTTTTTCTCTATGGAGTTCGGCTAGGGGAACGAGATTACATCCATTGCATGTAGGACAGTCTGGAACTGTCTTCCTGAATCCTGTGTAAACCTGAGGTAATCTGGCTCTCCCAAGGAAGTGTGCAGTGGGTTGCATTTCGCTAGCCAACCCGGGGGTGTTCCAAAAGGCCTACGGGGCTGGAAGTTGCTTAACAGGACCAGAGCTTCCTGGCTGTATTCAGTGTTCTGGTACCGAAACGGGGGCTGAAGAAAGGTCCCTAGGAGTCTTGAAAAGCTTACTACCGTGAAACTAAAGCCGAACAGCGATGAAGGCCTCGTGGAGCTGCGGCACGCCTCCAGTTTGGCAAAGCAAATCAGGGCCTTACTTCGAGGCTCGTGCTCCCATTGTGTTTCACTTTAGGTATAGAGCAGAGCAGGATGAGCTTCCAAGTAGGAACTGGAAGCCAAAGGTTTCTTCCGGGCAAACTCATCTTCTTCTCAGAACCATGCCGACAGTGAGGAAAACCACGACAACAACAATGCTTTTCAGGTAGCGTCAAGTCCGCATCAATGGAGCTTTCAAACTGGGAAAAGAAGCCTTGTGCCATCACTCTCCCTTTTCCATGTTGACAGGCTGCAGAAGTACATGTGGATTCCAACAACTCAAAGGAGACTCAAGTTACCTCCTGGGCCCTCCCCTGAATCACCCTTTCCTCCGCCCGCTATTGTGCGTGTAGTGAGCTGCCTAAAGGAGGAATGCTCGAGGTCCGCAAAGGGGCCTGTCAATCTTCCGAAAGCCTGCAGGGTTACACCAAGAACTGTGCTTATGTTGCCGTTGGAACGCACTCCGACAGTCTCCTTGAGGGATGGGTGATTCAGGTAAGAGGTGTTAGAAGGAAATATGAGCAGAGTGATCTCCTCACGTTAGCCCACCTCGGGCAAGGAGGCCGACTTCCTTGGAGGGCTGGAGATTCTAGACCTGTGTTCCTGAAGCTGCTGTAGAGCTGAGGAAATGTATCATTCCCAAGGAAGAGTGCAGTGTGTTGCCCCTCACTCGGGAAACACAGGGGTCCTCCAAAGGGCCTACGGGGCTGGATGTTGCTTAACAGGCCCAGGGCATCCTGGGGGTACCCAATATTCTGGAACGGAAACGGGTGCTGACGCGACAGTCCTAGGAGACCTGAAAAGCTTACTACCTTAAACTAAAGCAGAAGAGCCATTAAGGCCTCATGGAGTTGCTGCATGCCTTCCTTTCGGCAAGGGAAATCAGGGCCTTCCTTCGAGGCTAGTGCTCACATTGACTTTCACTTTACGTATAAGGGCAGAGCAGGACGAGCCTCCAAGTAGGAACTGGAAGCCCAAGGTTTCCTTCGCGAAAACTCATTTTCTTCTCTGAGCCATGCCGGCAGTGAGTAAAAGCCCGGTCACAACAATGCTTTTCAGGTAGCTTCGAGGCCGCATGAACGGAGCTTTCCAAATGGGAAAACAAGCCTTGTGCCATCAGTCTCCCATTTCTAGGTTGACACGCAGCCTAAGCACATGTCGACGCTAAACGTCCAAAGAGACTCGAGTTACTCACTGGGGCTTTCACTGAATCAAATTGGTTCTTCGACCGGTGTTCTGCGTGCAGTGAAGTGCCTAAACAAAGGATGGGCGAGGGAGACTTAGGGTCCTGTTCATCTTCCACAGGCCTGCGGTGTTACACCAAGAACCGTGTTTGTGTTTTACTTGGAATGCAAGCCGACCACCTCCTTGAGGATGCGTGGCTCTAAGAGTGAAATCTGAAAAGGGATTAGAAAGAGAGTGTTTTTCTCTATGGAGTTCGGCTAGGGGAACGAGATTACATCCATTGCATGTAGGACAGTCTGGAACTGTCTTCCTGAATCCTGTGTAAACCTGAGGTAATCTGGCTCTCCCAAGGAAGTGTGTAGTGGGTTGCATTTCGCTAGCCAACCCGGGGGTGTTCCAAAAGGCCTACGGGGCTGGAAGTTGCTTAACAGGACCAGAGCTTCCTGGCTGTACTCAGTGTTCTGGTACCGAAACGGGGGCTGAAGAAAGGTCCCTAGGAGTCTTGAAAAGCTTACTACCGTGAAACTAAAGCCGAACCGCGATGAAAGCCTCGTGGAGCTGCGGCACGCCTCCAGTTTGGCAAAGCAAATCAGGGCCTTACTTCGAGGCTCGTGCTCCCATTGTGTTTCACATTAGGTATAGAGCAGAGCAGGATGAGCTTCCAAGTAGGAACTGGAAGCCAAAGGTTTCTTCCGGGCAAACTCATCTTCTTCTCAGAACCATGCCGACAGTGAGGAAAACCACGACAACAACAATGCTTTTCAGGTAGCGTCAAGTCCGCATCAATGGAGCTTTCAAACTGGGAAAAGAAGCCTTGTGCCATCACTCTCCCTTTTCCATGTTGACAGGCTGCAGAAGTACATGTGGATTCCAACAACTCAAAGGAGACTCAAGTTACCTCCTGGGCCCTCCCCTGAATCACCCTTTCCTCCGCCCGCTATTGTGCGTGTAGTGAGCTGCCTAAAGGAGGAATGCTCGAGGTCCGCAAAGGGGCCTGTCAATCTTCCGAAAGCCTGCAGGGTTACACCAAGAACTGTGCTTATGTTTCCCTTGGAACGCACTCCGACAGTCTCCTTGAGGGATGGGTGATTCAGGTAAGAGGTGTTAGAAGGAAATATGAGCAGAGTGATCTCCTCACGTTAGCCCACCTCGGGCAAGGAGGCCGACTTCCTTGGAGGGCTGGAGATTCTAGACCTGTGTTCCTGAAGCTGCTGTAGAGCTGAGGAAATGTATCATTCCCAAGGAAGAGTGCAGTGTGTTGCCCCTCACTCGGCAAACACAGGGGTCCTCCAAAGGGCCTACGGGGCTGGATGTTGCTTAACAGGCCCAGGGCATCCTGGGGGTACCCAATATTCTGGAACGGAAACGGGTGCTGACGCGACAGTCCTAGGAGACCTGAAAAGCTTACTACCTTAAACTAAAGCAGAAGAGCCATTAAAGCCTCATGGAGTTGCTGCATGCCTTCCTTTCGGCAAGGGAAATCAGGGCCTTCCTTCGAGGCTAGTGCTCACGTTGACTTTCACTTTACGTATAGGGCAGAGCAGGACGAGCCTCCAAGTAGGAACTGGAAGCCCAAGGTTTCCTTCGCGAAAACTCATTTTCTTCTCTGAGCCAGGCCGGCAGTGAGTAAAAGCCCGGTCACAACAATGCTTTTCAGGTAGCTTCGAGGCCGCATGAACGGAGCTTTCCAAATGGGAAAACAAGCCTTGTGCCATCAGTCTCCCATTTCTAGGTTGACACGCAGCCTAAGCACATGTCGACGCTAAACGTAAAAAGAGACTCGAGTTACTCACTGGGGCTTTCACTGAATCAAATTGGTTCTTCGACCGGTGTTCTGCGTGCAGTGAAGTGCCTAAACAAAGGATGGGCGAGGGAGACTTAGGGTCCTGTTCATCTTCCACAGGCCTGCAGTGTTACACCAAGAACTGTGTTTGTGTTTTACTTGGAATGCAAGCCGACCACCTCCTTGAGGATGCGTGGCTCTAAGAGTGAAATCTGAAAAGGGATTAGAAAGAGAGTGTTTTTCTCTATGGAGTTCGGCTAGGGGAACGAGATTACATCCGTTGCATGTAGGACAGTCTGGAACTGTCTTCCTGAATCCTGTGTAAACCTGAGGTAATCTGGCTCTCCCAAGGAAGTGTGCAGTGGGTTGCATTTCGCTAGCCAACCCGGGGGTGTTCCAAAAGGCCTACGGGGCTGGAAGTTGCTTAACAGGACCAGAGCTTCCTGGCTGTATTCAGTGTTCTGGTACCGAAACGGGGGCTGAAGAAAGGTCCCTAGGAGTCTTGAAAAGCTAACTACCGTGAAACTAAAGCCGAACAGCGATGAAGGCCTCGTGGAGCTGCGGCACGCCTCCAGTTTGGCAAAGCAAATCAGGGCCTTACTTCGAGGCTCGTGCTCCCATTGTGTTTCACTTTAGGTATAGAGCAGAGCAGGATGAGCTTCCAAGTAGGAACTGGAAGCCAAAGGTTTCTTCCGGGCAAACTCATCTTCTTCTCAGAACCATGCCGACAGTGAGGAAAACCACGACAACAACAATGCTTTTCAGGTAGCGTCAAGTCCGCATCAATGGAGCTTTCAAACTGGGAAAAGAAGCCTTGTGCCATCACTCTCCCTTTTCCATGTTGACAGGCTGCAGAAGTACATGTGGATTCCAACAACTCAAAGGAGACTCAAGTTACCTCCTGGGCCCTCCCCTGAATCACCCTTTCCTCCGCCCGCTATTGTGCGTGTAGTGAGCTGCCTAAAGGAGGAATGCTCGAGGTCCGCAAAGGGGCCTGTCAATCTTCCGAAAGCCTGCAGGGTTACACCAAGAACTGTGCTTATGTTGCCGTTGGAACGCACTCCGACAGTCTCCTTGAGGGATGGGTGATTCAGGTAAGAGGTGTTAGAAGGAAATATGAGCAGAGTGATCTCCTCACGTTAGCCCACCTCGGGCAAGGAAGCCGACTTCCTTGGAGGGCTGGAGATTCTAGACCTGTGTTCCTGAAGCTGCTGTAGAGCTGAGGAAATGTATCATTCCCAAGGAAGAGTGCAGTGTGTTGCCCCTCACTCGGCAAACACAGGGGTCCTCCAAAGGGCCTACGGGGCTGGATGTTGCTTAACAGGCCCAGGGCATCCTGGGGGTACCCAATATTCTGGAACGGAAACGGGTGCTGACGCGACAGTCCTAGGAGACCTGAAAAGCTTACTACCTTAAACTAAAGCAGAAGAGCCATTAAGGCCTCATGGAGTTGCTGCATGCCTTCCTTTCGGCAAGGGAAATCAGGGCCTTCCTTCGAGGCTAGTGCTCACGTTGACTTTCACTTTACGTATAGGGCAGAGCAGGACGAGCCTCCAAGTAGGAACTGGAAGCCCAAGGTTTGCTTCGCGAAAACTCATTTTCTTCTCTGAGCCATGGGGGCAGTGAGTAAAAGCCCGGTCACAACAATGCTGTTCAGGTAGCTTCGAGGCCGCATGAACGGAGCTTTCCAAATGGGAAAACAAGCCTTGTGCCATCAGTCTCCCATTTCTAGGTTGACACGCAGCCTAAGCACATGTCGACGCTAAACGTCCAAAGAGACTCGAGTTACTCACTGGGGTTTTCACTGAATCAAATTGGTTCTTCGACCGGTGTTCTGCGTGCAGTGAAGTGCCTAAAGAAAAGATGGGCGAGGGAGACTTAGGGTCCTGTTCATCTTCCACAGGCCTGCAGTGTTACACCAAGAACTGTGTTTGTGTTTTACTTGGAATGCAAGCCGACCACCTCCTTGAGGATGCGTGGCTCTAAGAGTGAAATCTGAAAAGGGATTAGAAAGAGAGTGTGTTTCTCTATTGAGTTCGGCTAGGGGAACGACATTACATCCGTTGCATGTAGGACAGTCTGGAACTGTCTTCCTGAATCCTGTGTAAACCTGAGGTAATCTGGCTCTCCCAAGGAAGTGTGCAGTGGGTTGCATTTCGCTAGCCAACCCGGGGGTGTTCCAAAAGGCCTACGGGGCTGGAAGTTGCTTAACAGGACCAGAGCTTCCTGGCTGTACTCAGTGTTCTGGTACCGAAACGGGGGCTGAAGAAAGGTCCCTAGGAGTCTTGAAAAGCTTACTACCGTGAAACTAAAGCCGAACAGCGATGAAGGCCTCGTGGAGCTGCGGCACGCCTCCAGTTTGGCAAAGCAAATCAGGGCCTTACTTCGAGGCTCGTGCTCCCATTGTGTTTCACTTTCGGTATAGAGCAGAGCAGGATGAGATTCCAAGTAGGAACTGGAAGCCAAAGGTTTCTTCCGGGCAAACTCATTTTCTTCCTAGAACCATGCCGACAGTGAGGAAAACCACGACAACAACAATGCTTTTCAGGTAGCGTCAAGTCCGCATCAATGGAGCTTTCAAACTGGGAAAAGAAGCCTTGTGCCATCACTCTCCCTTTTCCATGTTGACAGGCTGCAGAAGTACATGTGGATTCCAACAACTCAAAGGAGACTCAAGTTACCTTCTGGGCCCGCCCCTGAATCACCCTTTCCTCCGCCCGCTATTGTGCGTGTAGTGAGCTGCCTAAAGGAGGAATGCTCGAGGTCCGCAAAGGGGCCTGTCAATCTTCCGAAAGCCTGCAGGGTTACACCAAGAACTGTGCTTATGTTGCCATTGGAACGCACTCCGACAGTCTCCTTGAGGGATGGGTGATTCAGGTAAGAGGTGTTAGAAGGAAATATAAGCAGAGTGATCTCCTCACTTTAGCCCACCTCGGGCAAGGAGGCCGACTTCCTTGGAGGGCTGGAGATTCTTGACCTGTGTTCCTGAAGCTGCTGTAGAGCTGAGGAAATGTATCATTCCCAAGGAAGAGTGCAGTGTGTTGCCCCTCACTCGGCAAACACAGGGGTCCTCCAAAGGGCCTACGGGGCTGGATGTTGCTTAACAGGCCCAGGGCATCCTGGGGGTACCCAATATTCTGGAACGGAAACGGGTGCTGACGCGACAGTCCTAGGAGACCTGAAAAGCTTACTACCTTAAACTAAAGCAGAAGAGCCATTAAGGCCTCATGGAGTTGCTGCATGCCTTCCTTTCGGCAAGGGAAATCAGGGCCTTCCTTCGAGGCTAGTGCTCACGTTGACTTTCACTTTACGTATAGGGCAGAGCAGGACGAGCCTCCAAGTAGGAACTGGAAGCCCAAGGTTTCCTTCGCGAAAACTCATTTTCTTCTCTGAGCCATGCCGGCAGTGAGTAAAAGCCCGGTCACAACAATGCTTTTCAGGTAGCTTCGAGGCCGCATGAACGGAGCTTTCCAAATGGGAAAACAAGCCTTGTGCCATCAGTCTCCCATTTCTAGGTTGACACGCAGCCTAAGCACATGTCGACGCTAAACGTCCAAAGAGACTCGAGTTACTCACTGGGGCTTTCACTGAATCAAATTGGTTCTTCGACCGGTGTTCTGCGTGCAGTGAAGTGCCTAAAGAAAGGATGGGCGAGGGAGACTTAGGGTCCTGTTCATCTTCCACAGGCCTGCGGTGTTACACAAAGAACCGTGTTTGTGTTTTACTTGGAATGCAAGCCGACCACCTCCTTGAGGATGCGTGGCTCTAAGAGTGAAATCTGAAAAGGGATTAGACAGAGAGTGTTTTTCTGTATGGAGTTCGGCTAGGGGAACGAGATTACATCCGTTGCATGTAGGACAGTCTGGAACTGTCTTCCTGAATCCTGTGTAAACCTGAGGTAATCTGGCTCTCCCAAGGAAGTGTGCAGTGGGTTGCATTTCGCTAGCCAACCCGGGGGTGTTCCAAAAGGCCTACGGGGCTGGAAGTTGCTTAACAGGACCAGAGCTTCCTGGCTGTACTCAGTGTTCTGGTACCGAAACGGGGGCTGAAGAAAGGTCCCTAGGAGTCTTGAAAAGCTTACTACCGTGAAACTAAAGCCGAACCGCGATGAAGACCTCGTGGAGCTGCGGCACGCCTCCAGTTTGGCAAAGCAAATCAGGGCCTTACTTCGAGGCTCGTGCTCCCATTGTGTTTCACTTTAGGTGTAGAGCAGAGCAGGATGAGCTTCCAAGTAGGAACTGGAAGCCAAAGGTTTCTTCCGGGCAAACTCATCTTCTTCTCAGAACCATGCCGACAGTGAGGAAAACCACGACAACAACAATGCTTTTCAGGTAGCGTCAAGTCCGCATCAATGGAGCTTTCAAACTGGGAAAAGAAGCCTTGTGCCATCACTCTCCCTTTTCCATGTTGACAGGCTGCAGAAGTACATGTGGATTCCAACAACTCAAAGGAGACTCAAGTTACCTCCTGGGCCCTCCCCTGAATCACCCTTTCCTCCGCCCGCTATTGTGCGTGTAGTGAGCTGCCTGAAGGAGGAATGCTCGAGGTCCGCAAAGGGGCCTGTCAATCTTCCGAAAGCCTGCAGGGTTACACCAAGAACTGTGCTTATGTTTCCCTTGGAACGCACTCCGACAGTCTCCTTGAGGGATGGGTGATTCAGGTAAGAGGTGTTAGAAGGAAATATGAGCAGAGTGATCTCCTCACGTTAGCCCACCTCGGGCAAGGAGGCCGACTTCCTTGGAGGGCTGGAGATTCTAGACCTGTGTTCCTGAAGCTGCTGTAGAGCTGAGGAAATGTATCATTCCCAAGGAAGAGTGCAGTGTGTTGCCCCTCACTCGGCAAACACAGGGGTCCTCCAAAGGGCCTACGGGGCTGGATGTTGCTTAACAGGCCCAGGGCATCCTGGGGGTACCCAATATTCTGGAACGGAAACGGGTGCTGACGCGACAGTCCTAGGAGACCTGAAAAGCTTACTACCTTAAACTAAAGCAGAAGAGCCATTAAGGCCTCATGGAGTTGCTGCATGCCTTCCTTTCGGCAAGGGAAATCAGGGCCTTCCTTCGAGGCTAGTGCTCACGTTGACTTTCACTTTACGTATAGGGCAGAGCAGGACGAGCCTCCAAGTAGGAACTGGAAGCCCAAGGTTTCCTTCGCGAAAACTCATTTTCTTCTCTGAGCCATGCCGGCAGTGAGTAAAAGCCCGGTCACAACAATGCTTTTCAGGTAGCTTCGAGGCCGCATGAACGGAGCTTTCCAAATGGGAAAACAAGCCTTTTGCCATCAGTCTCCCATTTCCAGGTTGACACGCAGCCTAAGCACATGTCGACGCTAAACGTCCAAAGAGACTCGAGTTACTCACTGGGGCTTTCACTGAATCAAATTGGTTCTTCGACCGGTGTTCTGCGTGCAGTGAAGTGCCGAAAGAAAATATGGGCGAGGGAGACTTAGGGTCCTGTTCATCTTCCACAGGCCTGCAGTGTTACACCAAGAACTGTGTTTGTGTTTTACTTGGAAAGCAAGCCGACCACCTCCTTGAGGATGCGTGGCTCTAAGAGTGAAATCTGAAAAGGGATTAGAAAGAGAGTGTGTTTCTCTATGGAGTTCGGCTAGGGGAACGAGATTACATCCGTTGCATGTAGGACAGTCTGGAACTGTCTTCCTGAATCCTGTGTAAACCTGAGGTAATCTGGCTCTCCCAAGGAAGTGTGCAGTGGGTTGCATTTCGCTAGCCAACCCGGGGGTGTTCCAAAAGGCCTACGGGGCTGGAAGTTGCTTAACAGGACCAGAGCTTCCTGGCTGTACTCAGTGTTCTGGTACCGAAACGGGGGCTGAAGAAAGGTCCCTAGGAGTCTTGAAAAGCTTACTACCGTGAAACTAAAGCCGAACAGCGATGAAGGCCTCGTGGAGCTGCGGCACGCCTCCAGTTTGGCAAAGCAAATCAGGGCCTTACTTCGAGGCTCGTGCTCCCATTGTGTTTCACTTTCGGTATAGAGCAGAGCAGGATGAGATTCCAAGTAGGAACTGGAAGCCAAAGGTTTCTTCCGGGCAAACTCATTTTCTTCCTAGAACCATGCCGACAGTGAGGAAAACCACGACAACAACAATGCTTTTCAGGTAGCGTCAAGTCCGCATCAATGGAGCATTCAAACTGGGAAAAGAAGCCTTGTGCCATCACTCTCCCTTTTCCATGTTGACAGGCTGCAGAAGTACATGTGGATTCCAACAACTCAAAGGAGACTCAAGTTACCTCCTGGGCCCGCCCCTGAATCACCCTTTCCTCCGCCCGCTATTGTGCATGTAGTGAGCTGCCTAAAGGAGGAATGCTCGAGGTCCGCAAAGGGGCCTGTCAATCTTCCGAAAGCCTGCAGGGTTACACCAAGAACTGTGCTTATGTTGCCATTGGAACGCACTCTGACAGTCTCCTTGAGGGATGGGTGATTCAGGTAAGAGGTGTTAGAAGGAAATATGAGCAGAGTGATTTCCTCACGTTAGCCCACCTCGGGCAAGGAGGCCGACTTCCTTGGAGGGCTGGAGATTCTTGACCTGTGTTCCTGAAGCTGCTGTATAGCTGAGGAAATGTATCATTCCCAAGGAAGAGTGCAGTGTGTTGCCCCTCACTCGGCAAACACAGGGGTCCTCCAAAGGGCCTACGGGGCTGGATGTTGCTTAACAGGCCCAGGGCATCCTGGGGGTACCCAATATTCTGGAACGGAAACGGGTGCTGACGCGACAGTCCTAGGAGACCTGAAAAGCTTACTACCTTAAACTAAAGCAGAAGAGCCATTAAGGCCTCATGGAGTTGCTGCATGCCTTCCTTTCGGCAAGGGAAATCAGGGCCTTCCTTCGAGGCTAGTGCTCACGTTGACTTTCACTTTACGTATAGGGCAGAGCAGGACGAGCCTCCAAGTAGGAACTGGAAGCCCAAGGTTTCCTTCGCGAAAACTCATTTTCTTCTCTGAGCCATGGGGGCAGTGAGTAAAAGCCCGGTCACAACAATGCTTTTCAGGTAGCTTCGAGGCCGCATGAACGGAGCTTTCCAAATGGGAAAACAAGCCTTGTGCCATCAGTCTCCCATTTCTAGGTTGACACGCAGCCTAAGCACATGTCGACGCTAAACGTCCAAAGAGACTCGAGTTACTCACTGGGGCTTTCACTGAATCAAATTGGTTCTTCGACCGGTGTTCTGCGTGCAGTGAAGTGCCTAAACAAAGGATGGGAGAGGGAGACTTAGGGTCCTGTTCATCTTCCACAGGCCTGCGGTGTTACACCAAGAACCGTGTTTGTGTTTTACTTGGAATGCAAGCCGACCACCTCCTTGAGGATGCGTGGCTCTAAGAGTGAAATCTGAAAAGGGATTAGAAAGAGAGTGTTTTTCTCTATGGAGTTCGGCTACGGGAACGAGATTACATCCGTTGCATGTAGGACAGTCTGGAACTGTCTTCCTGAATCCTGTATAAACCTGAGGTAATCTGGCTGTCCCAAGGAAGTGTGTAGTGGGTTGCATTTCGCTAGCCAACCTGGGGGTGTTCCAAAAGGCCTACGGGGCTGGAAGTTGCTTAACAGGACCAGAGCTTCCTGGCTGTACTCAGTGTTCTGGTACCGAAACGGGGGCTGAAGAAAGGTCCCTAGGAGTCTTGAAAAGCTTACTACCGTGAAACTAAACCCGAACCGCCATGAAGGCCTCGTGGAGCTGCGGCACGCCTCCAGTTTGGCAAAGCAAATCAGGGCCTTACTTCGAGGCTCGTGCTCCCATTGTGTTTCACTTTCGGTATAGAGCAGAGCAGGATGAGCTTCCAAGTAGGAACTGGAAGCCAAAGGTTTCTTCCGGGCAAACTCATCTTCTTCTCAGAACCACGCCGACAGTGAGGAAAACCACGACAACAACAATGCTTTTCAGGTAGCGTCAAGTCCGCATCAATGGAGCTTTCAAACTGGGAAAAGAAGCCTTGTGCCATCACTCTCCCTTTTCCATGTTGACAGGCTGCAGAAGTACATGTGGATTCCAACAACTCAAAGGAGACTCAAGTTACCTCCTGGGCCCTCCCCTGAATCACCCTTTCCTCCGCCCGCTATTGTGCGTGTAGTGAGCTGCCTAAAGGAGGAATGCTCGAGGTCCGCAAAGGGGCCTGTCAATCTTCCGAAAGCCTGCAGGGTTACACCAAGAACTGTGCTTATGTTGCCGTTGGAACGCACTCCGACAGTCTCCTTGAGGGATGGGTGATTCAGGTAAGAGGTGTTAGAAGGAAATATGAGCAGAGTGATCTCCTCACGTTAGCCCACCTCGGGCAAGGAAGCCGACTTCCTTGGAGGGCTGGAGATTCTAGACCTGTGTTCCTGAAGCTGCTGTAGAGCTGAGGAAATGTATCATTCCCAAGGAAGAGTGCAGTGTGTTGCCCCTCACTCGGCAAACACAGGGGTCCTCCAAAGGGCCTACGGGGCTGGATGTTGCTTAACCGGCCCAGGGCATCCTGGGGGTACCCAATATTCTGGAACGGAAACGGGTGCTGATGCGACAGTCCTAGGAGACCTGAAAAGCTTACTACCTTAAACTAAAGCAGAAGAGCCATTAAGGCCTCATGGAGTTGATGCATGCCTTCCTTTCGGCAAGGGAAATCAGGGCCTTCCTTCGAGGCTAGTGCTCACGTTGACTTTCACTTTACGTATAAGGGCAGAGCAGGACGAGCCTCCAAGTAGGAACTGGAAGCCCAAGGTTTCCTTCGCGAAAACTCATTTTCTTCTCTGAGCCATGCCGGCAGTGAGTAAAAGCCCGGTCACAACAATGCTTTTCAGGTAGCTTCGAGGCCGCATGAACGGAGCTTTCCAAATGGGAAAACAAGCCTTGTGCCATCAGTCTCCCATTTCCAGGTTGACACGCAGCCTAAGCACATGTCGACGCTAAACGTCCAAAGAGACTCCAGTTAATCACTGGGGCTTTCACTGAATCAAATTGGTTCTTCGACCGGTGTTCTGCGTGCAGTGAAGTGCCTAAAGAAAGGATGGGCGAGGGAGACTTAGGGCCCTGTTCATCTTCCACAGGCCTGCAGTGTTACACCAAGAACCCTGTTTGTGTTTTACTTGGAATGCAAGCCGACCACCTCCTTGAGGAGGCGTGGCTCTAAGAGTGAAATCTGAAAAGGGATTAGAAAGAGAGTGTGTTTCTCTATGGAGTTCGGCTAGGGGAACGAGATTACATCCGTTGCATGTAGGACAGTCTGGAACTGTCTTCCTGAATCCTGTGTAAACCTGAGGTAATCTGGCTCTCCCAAGGAAGTGTGCAGTGGGTTGCATTTCGCTAGCCAACCCGGGGGTGTTCCAAAAGGCCTACGGGGCTGGAAGTTGCTTAACAGGACCAGAGCTTCCTGGCTGTACTCAGTGTTCTGGTACCGAAACGGGGGCTGAAGAAAGGTCCCTAGGAGTCTTGAAAAGCTTACTACCGTGAAACTAAAGCCGAACAGCGATGAAGGCCTCGTGGAGCTGCGGCACGCCTCCAGTTTGGCAAAGCAAATCAGGGCCTTACTTCGAGGCTCGTGCTCCCATTGTGTTTCACTTTAGGTATAGAGCAGAGCAGGATGAGCTTCCAAGTAGGAACTGGAAGCCAAAGGTTTCTTCCGGGCAAACTCATCTTCTTCTCAGAACCATGCCGACAGTGAGGAAAACCACGACAACAACAGTGCTTTTCAGGTAGCGTCAAGTCCGCATCAATGGAGCTTTCAAACTGGGAAAAGAAGCCTTGTGCCATCACTCTCCCTTTTCCGTGTTGACAGGCTGCAGAAGTACATGTGGATTCCAACAACACAAAGGAGACTCAAGTTACCTCCTGGGCCCTCCCCTGAATCACCCTTTCCTCCGCCCGCTATTGTGCGTGTAGTGAGCTGCCTAAAGGAGGAATGCTCGAGGTCCGCAAAGGGGCCTGTCAATCTTCCGAAAGCCTGCAGGGTTACACCAAGAACTGTGCTTATGTTGCCGTTGGAACGCACTCCGACAGTCTCCTTGAGGGATGGGTGATTCAGGTAAGAGGTGTTAGAAGGAAATATGAGCAGAGTGATCTCCTCACGTTAGCCCACCTCGGGCAAGGAGGCCGACTTCCTTGGAGGGCTGGAGATTCTAGACCTGTGTTCCTGAAGCTGCTGTAGAGCTGAGGAAATGTATCATTCCCAAGGAAGAGTGCAGTGTGTTGCCCCTCACTCGGCAAACACAGGGGTCCTCCAAAGGGCCTACGGGGCTGGATGTTGCTTAACAGGCCCAGGGCATCCTGGGGGTACCCAATATTCTGGAACGGAAACGGGTGCTGACGCGACAGTCCTAGGGAGACCTGTAAAGCTTACTACCTTAAACTAAAGCAGAAGAGCCATTAAGGCCTCATGGAGTTGCTGCATGCCTTCCTTTCGGCAAGGGAAATCAGGGCCTTCCTTCGAGGCTAGTGCTCACGTTGACTTTCACTTTACGTATAAGGGCAGAGCAGGACGAGCCTCCAAGTAGGAACTGGAAGCCCAAGGTTTCCTTCGCGAAAACTCGTTTTCTTCTCTGAGCCATGCCGGCAGTGAGTAAAAGCCCGGTCACAACAATGCTTTTCAGGTAGCTTCGAGGCCGCATGAACGGAGCTTTCCAAATGGGAAAACAAGCCTTGTGCCATCAGTCTCCCATTTCCAGGTTGACACGCAGCCTAAGCACATGTCGACGCTAAACGTCCAAAGAGACTCGAGTTACTCACTGGGGCTTTCACTGAATCAAATTGGTTCTTCGACCGGTGTTCTGCGTGCAGTGAAGTGCCTAAAGAAAGGATGGGCGAGGGAGACTTAGGGCCCTGTTCATCTTCCACAGGCCTGCAGTGTTACACCAAGAACCGTGTTTGTGTTTTACTTGGAATGCAAGCCGACCACCTCCTTGAGGAGGCGTGGCTCTAAGAGTGAAATCTGAAAAGGGATTAGAAAGAGAGTGTGTTTCTCTATGGAGTTCGGCTAGGGGAACGAGATTACATCCGTTGCATGTAGGACAGTCTGGAACTGTCTTCCTGAATCCTGTGTAAACCTGAGGTAATCTGGCTCTCCCAAGGAAGTGTGCAGTGGGTTGCATTTCGCTAGCCAACCCGGGGGTGTTCCAAAAGGCCTACGGGGCTGGAAGTTGCTTAACAGGACCAGAGCTTCCTGGCTGTACTCAGTGTTCTGGTACCGAAACGGGGGCTGAAGAAAGGTCCCTAGGAGTCTTGAAAAGCTTACTACCATGAAACTAAAGCCGAACAGCGATGAAGGCCTCGTGGAGCTGCGGCACGCCTCCAGTTTGGCAAAGCAAATCAGGGCCTTACTTCGAGGCTCGTGCTCCCATTGTGTTTCACTTTAGGTATAGAGCAGAGCAGGATGAGCTTCCAAGTAGGAACTGGAAGCCAAAGGTTTCTTCCGGGCAAACTCATCTTCTTCTCAGAACCATGCCGACAGTGAGGACAACCACGACAACAACAATGCTTTTCAGGTAGCGTCAAGTCCGCATCAATGGAGCTTTCAAACTGGGAAAAGAAGCCTTGTGCCATCACTCTCCCTTTTCCATGTTGACAGGCTGCAGAAGTACATGTGGATTCCAACAACTCAAAGGAGACTCAAGTTACCTCCTGGGCCCTCCCCTGAATCACCCTTTCCTCCGCCCGCTATTGTGCGTGTAGTGAGCTGCCTAAAGGAGGAATGCTCCAGGTCCGCAAAGGGGCCTGTCAATCTTCCGAAAGCCTGCAGGGTTACACCAAGAACTGTGCTTATGTTGCCGTTGGAACGCACTCCGACATTCTCCTTGAGGGATGGGTGATTCAGGTAAGAGTTGTTAGAAGGAAATATGAGCAGAGTGATCTCCTCACGTTAGCCCACCTCGGGCAAGGAGGCCGACTTCCTTGGAGGGCTGGAGATTCTAGACCTGTGTTCCTGAAGCTGCTGTAGAGCTGAGGAAATGTATCATTCCCAAGGAAGAGTGCAGTGTGTTGCCCCTCACTCGGCAAACACAGGGGTCCTCCAAAGGGCCTACGGGGCTGGATGTTGCTTAACAGGCCCAGGGCATCCTGGGGGTACCCAATATTCTGGAACGGAAACGGGTGCTGACGCGACAGTCCTAGGAGACCTGAAAAGCTTACTACCTTAAACTAAAGCAGAAGAGCCATTAAGGCCTCATGGAGTTGCTGCATGCCTTCCTTTCGGCAAGGGAAATCAGGGCCTTCCTTCGAGGCTAGTGCTCACATTGACTTTCACTTTACGTATAAGGGCAGAGCAGGACGAGCCTCCAAGTAGGAACTGGAAGCCCAAGGTTTCCTTCGCGAAAACTCGTTTTCTTCTCTGAGCCATGCCGGCAGTGAGTAAAAGCCCGGTCACAACAATGCTTTTCAGGTAGCTTCGAGGCCGCATGAACGGAGCTTTCCAAATGGGAAAACAAGCCTTGTGCCATCAGTCTCCCATTTCCAGGTTGACACGCAGCCTAAGCACATGTCGACGCTAAACGTCCAAAGAGACTCGAGTTAATCACTGGGGCTTTCACTGAATCAAATTGGTTCTTCGACCGGTGTTCTGCGTGCAGTGAAGTGCCTAAAGAAAGGATGGGCGAGGGAGACTTAGGGCCCTGTTCATCTTCCACAGGCCTGCAGTGTTACACCAAGAACCCTGTTTGTGTTTTACTTGGAATGCAAGCCGACCACCTCCTTGAGGAGGCGTGGCTCTAAGAGTGAAATCTGAAAAGGGATTAGAAAGAGAGTGTGTTTCTCTATGGAGTTCGGCTAGGGGAACGAGATTACATCCGTTGCATGTAGGACAGTCTGGAACTGTCTTCCTGAATCCTGTGTAAACCTGAGGTAATCTGGCTCTCCCAAGGAAGTGTGCAGTGGGTTGCATTTCGCTAGCCAACCCGGGGGTGTTCCAAAAGGCCTACGGGGCTGGAAATTGCTTAACAGGACCAGAGCTTCCTGGCTGTAGTCAGTGTTCTGGTACCGAAACGGGGGCTGAAGAAAGGTCCCTAGGAGTCTTGAAAAGCTTACTATCGTGAAACTAAAGCCCAACAGCGATGAAGGCCTCGTGGAGCTGCGGCACGCCTCCAGTTTGGCAAAGCAAATCAGGGCCTTACTTCGAGGCTCGTGCTCCCATTGTGTTTCACTTTAGGTATAGAGCAGAGCAGGATGAGCTTCCAAGTAGGAACTGGAAGCCAAAGGTTTCTTCCGGGCAAACTCATCTTCTTCTCAGAACCATGCCGACAGTGAGGAAAACCACGACAACAACAATGCTTTTCAGGTAGCGTCAAGTCCGCATCAATGGAGCTTTCAAACTGGGAAAAGAAGCCTTGTGCCATCACTCTCCCTTTTCCATGTTGACAGGCTGCAGAAGTACATGTGGATTCCAACAACTCAAAGGAGACTCAAGTTACCTCCTGGGCCCTCCCCTGAATCACCCTTTCCTCCGCCCGCTATTGTGCGTGTAGTGAGCTGCCTAAAGGAGGAATGCTCGAGGTCCGCAAAGGGGCCTGTCAATCTTCCGAAAGCCTGCAGGGTTACACCAAGAACTGTGCTTATGTTGCCGTTGGAACGCACTCCGACATTCTCCTTGAGGGATGGGTGATTCAGGTAAGAGGTGTTAGAAGGAAATATGAGCAGAGTGATCTCCTCACGTTAGCCCACCTCGGGCAAGGAGGCCGACTTCCTTGGAGGGCTGGAGATTCTAGACCTGTGTTCCTGAAGCTGCTGTAGAGCTGAGGAAATGTATCATTCCCAAGGAAGAGTGCAGGGTGTTGCCCCTCACTCGGCAAACACAGGGGTCCTCCAAAGGGCCTACGGGGCTGGAGGTTGCTTAACAGGCCCAGGGCATCCTGGGGGTACCCAATATTCTGGAACGGAAACGGGTGCTGACGCGACAGTCCTAGGGAGACCTGAAAAGCTTACTACCTTAAACTAAAGCAGAAGAGCCATTAAGGCCTCATGGAGTTGCTGCATGCCTTCCTTTCGGCAAGGGAAATCAGGGCCTTCCTTCGAGGCTAGTGCTCACGTTGACTTTCACTTTACGTATAAGGGCAGAGCAGGACGAGCCTCCAAGTAGGAACTGGAAGCCCAAGGTTTCCTTCGCGAAAACTCGTTTTCTTCTCTGAGCCATGCCGGCAGTGAGTAAAAGCCCGGTCACAACAATGCTTTTCAGGTAGCTTCGAGGCCGCATGAACGGAGCTTTCCAAATGGGAAAACAAGCCTTGTGCCATCAGTCTCCCATTTCCAGGTTGACACGCAGCCTAAGCACATGTCGACGCTAAACGTCCAAAGAGACTCGAGTTACTCACTGGGGCTTTCACTGAATCAAATTGGTTCTTCGACCGGTGTTCTGCGTGCAGTGAAGTGCCTAAAGAAAGGATGGGCGAGGGAGACTTATGGCCCTGTTCATCTTCCACAGGCCTGCAGTGTTACACCAAGAACCGTGTTTGTGTTTTACTTGGAATGCAAGCCGACCACCTCCTTGAGGAGGCGTGGCTCTAAGAGTGAAATCTGAAAAGGGATTAGAAAGAGAGTGTGTTTCTCTATGGAGTTCGGCTAGGGGAACGAGATTACATCCGTTGCATGTAGGACAGTCTGGAACTGTCTTCCTGAATCCTGTGTAAACCTGAGGTAATCTGGCTCTCCCAAGGAAGTGTGCAGTGGGTTGCATTTCGCTAGCCAACCCGGGGGTGTTCCAAAAGGCCTACGGGGCTGGAAGTTGCTTAACAGGACCAGAGCTTCCTGGCTGTACTCAGTGTTCTGGTACCGAAACGGGGGCTGAAGAAAGGTCCCTAGGAGTCTTGAAAAGCTTACTACCGTGAAACTAAAGCCGAACAGCGATGAAGGCCTCGTGGAGCTGCGGCACGCCTCCAGTTTGGCAAAGCAAATCAGGGCCTTACTTCGAGGCTCGTGCTCCCATTGTGTTTCACTTTAGGTATAGAGCAGAGCAGGATGAGCTTCCAAGTAGGGACTGGAAGCCAAAGGTTTCTTCCGGGCAAACTCATCTTCTTCTCAGAACCATGCCGACAGTGAGGAAAACCACGACAACAACAATGCTTTTCAGGTAGCGTCAAGTCCGCATCAATGGAGCTTTCAAACTGGGAAAAGAAGCCTTGTGCCATCACTCTCCCTTTTCCGTGTTGACAGGCTGCAGAAGTACATGTGGATTCCAACAACTCAAAGGAGACTCAAGTTACCTCCTGGGCCCTCCCCTGAATCACCCTTTCCTCCGCCCGCTATTGTGCGTGTAGTGAGCTGCCTAAAGGAGGAATGCTCGAGGTCCGCAAAGGGGCCTGTCAATCTTCCGAAAGCCTGCAGGGTTACACCAAGAACTGTGCTTATGTTGCCGTTGGAACGCACTCCGACAGTCTCCTTGAGGGATGGGTGATTCAGGTAAGAGGTGTTAGAAGGAAATATGAGCAGAGTGATCTCCTCACGTTAGCCCACCTCGGGCAAGGAGGCCGACTTCCTTGGAGGGCTGGAGATTCTAGACCTGTGTTCCTGAAGCTGCTGTAGAGCTGAGGATATGTATCATTCCCAAGGAAGAGTGCAGGGTGTTGCCCCTCACTCGGCAAACACAGGGGTCCTCCAAAGGGCCTACGGGGCTGGATGTTGCTTAACAGGCCCAGGGCATCCTGGGGGTACCCAATATTCTGGAACGGAAACGGGTGCTGACGCGACAGTCCTAGGGAGACCTGTAAAGCTTACTACCTTAAACTAAAGCAGAAGAGCCATTAAGGCCTCATGGAGTTGCTGCATGCCTTCCTTTCGGCAAGGGAAATCAGGGCCTTCCTTCGAGGCTAGTGCTCACGTTGACTTTCACTTTACGTATAAGGGCAGAGCAGGACGAGCCTCCAAGTAGGAACTGGAAGCCCAAGGTTTCCTTCGCGAAAACTCGTTTTCTTCTCTGAGCCATGCCGGCAGTGAGTAAAAGCCCGGTCACAACAATGCTTTTCAGGTAGCTTCGAGGCCGCATGAACGGAGCTTTCCAAATGGGAAAACAAGCCTTGTGCCATCAGTCTCCCATTTCCAGGTTGACACGCAGCCTAAGCACATGTCGACGCTAAACGTCCAAAGAGACTCGAGTTACTCACTGGGGCTTTCACTGAATCAAATTGGTTCTTCGACCGGTGTTCTGCGTGCAGTGAAGTGCCTAAAGAAAGGATGGGCGAGGGAGACTTAGGGCCCTGTTCATCTTCCACAGGCCTGCAGTGTTACACCAAGAACCGTGTTTGTGTTTTACTTGGAATGCAAGCCGACCACCTCCTTGAGGAGGCGTGGCTCTAAGAGTGAAATCTGAAAAGGGATTAGAAAGAGAGTGTGTTTCTCTATGGAGTTCGGCTAGGGGAACGAGATTACATCCGTTGCATGTAGGACAGTCTGGAACTGTCTTCCTGAATCCTGTGTAAACCTGAGGTAATCTGGCTCTCCCAAGGAAGTGTGCAGTGGGTTGCATTTCGCTAGCCAACCCGGGGGTGTTCCAAAAGGCCTACGGGGCTGGAAGTTGCTTAACAGGACCAGAGCTTCCTGGCTGTACTCAGTGTTCTGGTACCGAAACGGGGGCTGAAGAAAGGTCCCTAGGAGTCTTGAAAAGCTTACTACCGTGAAACTAAAGCCGAACAGCGATGAAGGCCTCGTGGAGCTGCGGCACGCCTCCAGTTTGGCAAAGCAAATCAGGGCCTTACTTCGAGGCTCGTGCTCCCATTGTGTTTCACTTTAGGTATAGAGCAGAGCAGGATGAGCTTCCAAGTAGGGACTGGAAGCCAAAGGTTTCTTCCGGGCAAACTCATCTTCTTCTCAGAACCATGCCGACAGTGAGGAAAACCACGACAACAACAATGCTTTTCAGGTAGCGTCAAGTCCGCATCAATGGAGCTTTCAAACTGGGAAAAGAAGCCTTGTGCCATCACTCTCCCTTTTCCGTGTTGACAGGCTGCAGAAGTACATGTGGATTCCAACAACTCAAAGGAGACTCAAGTTACCTCCTGGGCCCTCCCCTGAATCACCCTTTCCTCCGCCCGCTATTGTGCGTGTAGTGAGCTGCCTAAAGGAGGAATGCTCGAGGTCCGCAAAGGGGCCTGTCAATCTTCCGAAAGCCTGCAGGGTTACACCAAGAACTGTGCTTATGTTGCCGTTGGAACGCACTCCGACAGTCTCCTTGAGGGATGGGTGATTCAGGTAAGAGGTGTTAGAAGGAAATATGAGCAGAGTGATCTCCTCACGTTAGCCCACCTCGGGCAAGGAGGCCGACTTCCTTGGAGGGCTGGAGATTCTAGACCTGTGTTCCTGAAGCTGCTGTAGAGCTGAGGAAATGTATCATTCCCAAGGAAGAGTGCAGGGTGTTGCCCCTCACTCGGCAAACACAGGGGTCCTCCAAAGGGCCTACGGGGCTGGATGTTGCTTAACAGGCCCAGGGCATCCTGGGGGTACCCAATATTCTGGAACGGAAACGGGTGCTGACGCGACAGTCCTAGGGAGACCTGTAAAGCTTACTACCTTAAACTAAAGCAGAAGAGCCATTAAGGCCTCATGGAGTTGCTGCATGCCTTCCTTTCGGCAAGGGAAATCAGGGCCTTCCTTCGAGGCTAGTGCTCACGTTGACTTTCACTTTACGTATAAGGGCAGAGCAGGACGAGCCTCCAAGTAGGAACTGGAAGCCCAAGGTTTCCTTCGCGAAAACTCGTTTTCTTCTCTGAGCCATGCCGGCAGTGAGTAAAAGCCCGGTCACAACAATGCTTTTCAGGTAGCTTCGAGGCCGCATGAACGGAGCTTTCCAAATGGGAAAACAAGCCTTGTGCCATCAGTCTCCCATTTCCAGGTTGACACGCAGCCTAAGCACATGTCGACGCTAAACGTCCAAAGAGACTCGAGTTACTCACTGGGGCTTTCACTGAATCAAATTGGTTCTTCGACCGGTGTTCTGCGTGCAGTGAAGTGCCTAAAGAAAGGATGGGCGAGGGAGACTTAGGGCCCTGTTCATCTTCCACAGGCCTGCAGTGTTACACCAAGAACCGTGTTTGTGTTTTACTTGGAATGCAAGCCGACCACCTCCTTGAGGAGGCGTGGCTCTAAGAGTGAAATCTGAAAAGGGATTAGAAAGAGAGTGTGTTTCTCTATGGAGTTCGACTAGGGGAACGAGATTACATCCGTTGCATGTAGGACAGTCTGGAACTGTCTTCCTGAATCCTGTGTAAACCTGAGGTAATCTGGCTCTCCCAAGGAAGTGTGCAGTGGGTTGCATTTCGCTAGCCAACCCGGGGGTGTTCCAAAAGGCCTACGGGGCTGGAAGTTGCTTAACAGGACCAGAGCTTCCTGGCTGTACTCAGTGTTCTGGTACCGAAACGGGGGCTGAAGAAAGGTCCCTAGGAGTCTTGAAAAGCTTACTACCGTGAAACTAAAGCCGAACAGCGATGAAGGCCTCGTGGAGCTGCGGCACGCCTCCAGTTTGGCAAAGCAAATCAGGGCCTTACTTCGAGGCTCGTGCTCCCATTGTGTTTCACTTTAGGTATAGAGCAGAACAGGATGAGCTTCCAAGTAGGGACTGGAAGCCAAAGGTTTCTTCCGGGCAAACTCATCTTCTTCTCAGAACCATGCCGACAGTGAGGAAAACCACGACAACAACAATGCTTTTCAGGTAGCGTCAAGTCCGCATCAATGGAGCTTTCAAACTGGGAAAAGAAGCCTTGTGCCATCACTCTCCCTTTTCCGTGTTGACAGGCTGCAGAAGTACATGTGGATTCCAACAACTCAAAGGAGACTCAAGTTACCTCCTGGGCCCTCCCCTGAATCACCCTTTCCTCCGCCCGCTATTGTGCGTGTAGTGAGCTGCCTAAAGGAGGAATGCTCGAGGTCCGCAAAGGGGCCTGTCAATCTTCCGAAAGCCTGCAGGGTTACACCAAGAACTGTGCTTATGTTGCCGTTGGAACGCACTCCGACAGTCTCCTTGAGGGATGGGTGATTCAGGTAAGAGGTGTTAGAAGGAAATATGAGCAGAGTGATCTCCTCACGTTAGCCCACCTCGGGCAAGGAGGCCGACTTCCTTGGAGGGCTGGAGATTCTAGACCTGTGTTCCTGAAGCTGCTGTAGAGCTGAGGAATTGTATCATTCCCAAGGAAGAGTGCAGGGTGTTGCCCCTCACTCGGCAAACACAGGGGTCCTCCAAAGGGCCTACGGGGCTGGATGTTGCTTAACAGGCCCAGGGCATCCTGGGGGTACCCAATATTCTGGAACGGAAACGGGTGCTGACGCGACAGTCCTAGGGAGACCTGTAAAGCTTACTACCTTAAACTAAAGCAGAAGAGCCATTAAGGCCTCATGGAGTTGCTGCATGCCTTCCTTTCGGCAAGGGAAATCAGGGCCTTCCTTCGAGGCTAGTGCTCACGTTGACTTTCACTTTACGTATAAGGGCAGAGCAGGACGAGCCTCCAAGTAGGAACTGGAAGCCCAAGGTTTCCTTCGCGAAAACTCGTTTTCTTCTCTGAGCCATGCCGGCAGTGAGTAAAAGCCCGGTCACAACAATGCTTTTCAGGTAGCTTCGAGGCCGCATGAACGGAGCTTTCCAAATGGGAAAACAAGCCTTGTGCCATCAGTCTCCCATTTCCAGGTTGACACGCAGCCTAAGCACATGTCGACGCTAAACGTCCAAAGAGACTCGAGTTACTCACTGGGGCTTTCACTGAATCAAATTGGTTCTTCGACCGGTGTTCTGCGTGCAGTGAAGTGCCTAAAGAAAGGATGGGCGAGGGAGACTTAGGGCCCTGTTCATCTTCCACAGGCCTGCAGTGTTACACCAAGAACCCTGTTTGTGTTTTACTTGGAATGCAAGCCGACCACCTCCTTGAGGAGGCGTGGCTCTAAGAGTGAAATCTGAAAAGGGATTAGAAAGAGAGTGTGTTTCTCTATGGAGTTCGGCTAGGGGAACGAGATTACATCCGTTGCATGTAGGACAGTCTGGAACTGTCTTCCTGAATCCTGTGTAAACCTGAGGTAATCTGGCTCTCCCAAGGAAGTGTGCAGTGGGTTGCATTTCGCTAGCCAACCCGGGGGTGTTCCAAAAGGCCTACGGGGCTGGAAGTTGCTTAACAGGACCAGAGCTTCCTGGCTGTACTCAGTGTTCTGGTACCGAAACGGGGGCTGAAGAAAGGTCCCTAGGAGTCTTGAAAAGCTTACTACCGTGAAACTAAAGCCGAACAGCGATGAAGGCCTCGTGGAGCTGCGGCACGCCTCCAGTTTGGCAAAGCAAATCAGGGCCTTACTTCGAGGCTCGTGCTCCCATTGTGTTTCACTTTAGGTATAGAGCAGAGCAGGATGAGCTTCCAAGTAGGAACTGGAAGCCAAAGGTTTCTTCCGGGCAAACTCATCTTCTTCTCAGAACCATGCCGACAGTGAGGAAAACCACGACAACAACAGTGCTTTTCAGGTAGCGTCAAGTCCGCATCAATGGAGCTTTCAAACTGGGAAAAGAAGCCTTGTGCCATCACTCTCCCTTTTCCGTGTTGACAGGCTGCAGAAGTACATGTGGATTCCAACAACTCAAAGGAGACTCAAGTTACCTCCTGGGCCCTCCCCTGAATCACCCTTTCCTCCGCCCGCTATTGTGCGTGTAGTGAGCTGCCTAAAGGAGGAATGCTCGAGGTCCGCAAAGGGGCCTGTCAATCTTCCGAAAGCCTGCAGGGTTACACCAAGAACTGTGCTTATGTTGCCGTTGGAACGCACTCCGACAGTCTCCTTGAGGGATGGGTGATTCAGGTAAGAGGTGTTAGAAGGAAATATGAGCAGAGTGATCTCCTCACGTTAGCCCACCTCGGGCAAGGAGGCCGACTTCCTTGGAGGGCTGGAGATTCTAGACCTGTGTTCCTGAAGCTGCTGTAGAGCTGAGGAAATGTATCATTCCCAAGGAAGAGTGCAGTGTGTTGCCCCTCACTCGGCAAACACAGGGGTCCTCCAAAGGGCCTACGGGGCTGGATGTTGCTTAACAGGCCCAGGGCATCCTGGGGGTACCCAATATTCTGGAACGGAAACGGGTGCTGACGCGACAGTCCTAGGGAGACCTGTAAAGCTTACTACCTTAAACTAAAGCAGAAGAGCCATTAAGGCCTCATGGAGTTGCTGCATGCCTTCCTTTCGGCAAGGGAAATCAGGGCCTTCCTTCGAGGCTAGTGCTCGCGTTGACTTTCACTTTACGTATAAGGGCAGAGCAGGACGAGCCTCCAAGTAGGAACTGGAAGCCCAAGGTTTCCTTCGCGAAAACTCGTTTTCTTCTCTGAGCCATGCCGGCAGTGAGTAAAAGCCCGGTCACAACAATGCTTTTCAGGTAGCTTCGAGGCCGCATGAACGGAGCTTTCCAAATGGGAAAACAAGCCTTGTGCCATCAGTCTCCCATTTCCAGGTTGACACGCAGCCTAAGCACATGTCGACGCTAAACGTCCAAAGAGACTCGAGTTACTCACTGGGGCTTTCACTGAATCAAATTGGTTCTTCGACCGGTGTTCTGCGTGCAGTGAAGTGCCTAAAGAAAGGATGGGCGAGGGAGACTTAGGGCCCTGTTCATCTTCCACAGGCCTGCAGTGTTACACCAAGAACCGTGTTTGTGTTTTACTTGGAATGCAAGCCGACCACCTCCTTGAGGAGGCGTGGCTCTAAGAGTGAAATCTGAAAAGGGATTAGAAAGAGAGTGTGTTTCTCTATGGAGTTCGGCTAGGGGAACGAGATTACATCCGTTGCAGGTAGGACAGTCTGGAACTGTCTTCCTGAATCCTGTGTAAACCTGAGGTAATCTGGCTCTCCCAAGGAAGTGTGCAGTGGGTTGCATTTCGCTAGCCAACCCGGGGGTGTTCCAAAAGGCCTACGGGGCTGGAAGTTGCTTAACAGGACCAGAGCTTCCTGGCTGTACTCAGTGTTCTGGTACCGAAACGGGGGCTGAAGAAAGGTCCCTAGGAGTCTTGAAAAGCTTACTACCGTGAAACTAAAGCCGAACAGCGATGAAGGCCTCGTGGAGCTGCGGCACGCCTCCAGTTTGGCAAAGCAAATCAGGGCCTTACTTCGAGGCTCGTGCTCCCATTGTGTTTCACTTTAGGTATAGAGCAGAGCAGGATGAGCTTCCAAGTAGGAACTGGAAGCCAAAGGTTTCTTCCGGGCAAACTCATCTTCTTCTCAGAACCATGCCGACAGTGAGGAAAACCACGACAACAACAATGCTTTTCAGGTAGCGTCAAGTCCGCATCAATGGAGCTTTCAAACTGGGAAAAGAAGCCTTGTGCCATCACTCTCCCTTTTCCGTGTTGACAGGCTGCAGAAGTACATGTGGATTCCAACAACTCAAAGGAGACTCAAGTTACCTCCTGGGCCCTCCCCTGAATCACCCTTTCCTCCGCCCGCTATTGTGCGTGTAGTGAGCTGCCTAAAGGAGGAATGCTCGAGGTCCGCAAAGGGGCCTGTCAATCTTCCGAAAGCCTGCAGGGTTACACCAAGAACTGTGCTTATGTTGCCGTTGGAACGCACTCCGACATTCTCCTTGAGGGATGGGTGATTCAGGTAAGAGGTGTTAGAAGGAAATATGAGCAGAGTGATCTCCTCACGTTAGCCCACCTCGGGCAAGGAGGCCGACTTCCTTGGAGGGCTGGAGATTCTAGACCTGTGTTCCTGAAGCTGCTGTAGAGCTGAGGAAATGTATCATTCCCAAGGAAGAGTGCAGTGTGTTGCCCCTCACTCGGCAAACACAGGGGTCCTCCAAAGGGCCTACGGGGCTGGATGTTGCTTAACCGGCCCAGGGCATCCTGGGGGTACCCAATATTCTGGAACGGAAACGGGTGCTGATGCGACAGTCCTAGGAGACCTGAAAAGCTTACTACCTTAAACTAAAGCAGAAGAGCCATTAAGGCCTCATGGAGTTGCTGCATGCCTTCCTTTCGGCAAGGGAAATCAGGGCCTTCCTTCGAGGCTAGTGCTCGCGTTGACTTTCACTTTACGTATAAGGGCAGAGCAGGACGAGCCTCCAAGTAGGAACTGGAAGCCCAAGGTTTCCTTCGCGAAAACTCGTTTTCTTCTCTGAGCCATGCCGGCAGTGAGTAAAAGCCCGGTCACAACAATGCTTTTCAGGTAGCTTCGAGGCCGCATGAACGGAGCTTTCCAAATGGGAAAACAAGCCTTGTGCCATCAGTCTCCCATTTCCAGGTTGACACGCAGCCTAAGCACATGTCGACGCTAAACGTCCAAAGAGACTCGAGTTAATCACTGGGGCTTTCACTGAATCAAATTGGTTCTTCGACCGGTGTTCTGCGTGCAGTGAAGTGCCTAAAGAAAGGATGGGCGAGGGAGACTTAGGGCCCTGTTCATCTTCCACAGGCCTGCAGTGTTACACCAAGAACCGTGTTTGTGTTTTACTTGGAATGCAAGCCGACCACCTCCTTGAGGAGGCGTGGCTCTAAGAGTGAAATCTGAAAAGGGATTAGAAAGAGAGTGTGTTTCTCTATGGAGTTCGGCTAGGGGAACGAGATTACATCCGTTGCATGTAGGACAGTCTGGAACTGTCTTCCTGAATCCTGTGTAAACCTGAGGTAATCTGGCTCTCCCAAGGAAGTGTGCAGTGGGTTGCATTTCGCTAGCCAACCCGGGGGTGTTCCAAAAGGCCTACGGGGCTGGAAGTTGCTTAACAGGACCAGAGCTTCCTGGCTGTACTCAGTGTTCTGGTACCGAAACGGGGGCTGAAGAAAGGTCCCTAGGAGTCTTGAAAAGCTTACTACCGTGAAACTAAAGCCGAACAGCGATGAAGGCCTCGTGGAGCTGCGGCACGCCTCCAGTTTGGCAAAGCAAATCAGGGCCTTACTTCGAGGCTCGTGCTCCCATTGTGTTTCACTTTAGGTATAGAGCAGAGCAGGATGAGCTTCCAAGTAGGGACTGGAAGCCAAAGGTTTCTTCCGGGCAAACTCATCTTCTTCTCAGAACCATGCCGACAGTGAGGAAAACCACGACAACAACAATGCTTTTCAGGTAGCGTCAAGTCCGCATCAATGGAGCTTTCAAACTGGGAAAAGAAGCCTTGTGCCATCACTCTCCCTTTTCCGTGTTGACAGGCTGCAGAAGTACATGTGGATTCCAACAACTCAAAGGAGACTCAAGTTACCTCCTGGGCCCTCCCCTGAATCACCCTTTCCTCCGCCCGCTATTGTGCGTGTAGTGAGCTGCCTAAAGGAGGAATGCTCGAGGTCCGCAAAGGGGCCTGTCAATCTTCCGAAAGCCTGCAGGGTTACACCAAGAACTGTGCTTATGTTGCCGTTGGAACGCACTCCGACAGTCTCCTTGAGGGATGGGTGATTCAGGTAAGAGGTGTTAGAAGGAAATATGAGCAGAGTGATCTCCTCACGTTAGCCCACCTCGGGCAAGGAGGCCGACTTCCTTGGAGGGCTGGAGATTCTAGACCTGTGTTCCTGAAGCTGCTGTAGAGCTGAGGAAATGTATCATTCCCAAGGAAGAGTGCAGGGTGTTGCCCCTCACTCGGCAAACACAGGGGTCCTCCAAAGGGCCTACGGGGCTGGAGGTTGCTTAACAGGCCCAGGGCATCCTGGGGGTACCCAATATTCTGGAACGGAAACGGGTGCTGACGCGACAGTCCTAGGGAGACCTGAAAAGCTTACTACCTTAAACTAAAGCAGAAGAGCCATTAAGGCCTCATGGAGTTGCTGCATGCCTTCCTTTCGGCAAGGGAAATCAGGGCCTTCCTTCGAGGCTAGTGCTCACGTTGACTTTCACTTTACGTATAAGGGCAGAGCAGGACGAGCCTCCAAGTAGGAACTGGAAGCCCAAGGTTTCCTTCGCGAAAACTCATTTTCTTCTGTGAGCCATGCCGGCAGTGAGTAAAAGCCCGGTCACAACAATGCTTTTCAGGTAGCTTCGAGGCCGCATGAACGGAGCTTTCCAAATGGGAAAACAAGCCTTGTGCCATCAGTCTCCCATTTCCAGGTTGACACGCAGCCTAAGCACATGTCGACGCTAAACGTCCAAAGAGACTCGAGTTACTCACTGGGGCTTTCACTGAATCAAATTGGTTCTTCGACCGGTGTTCTGCGTGCAGTGAAGTGCCTAAAGAAAGGATGGGCGAGGGAGACTTAGGGCCCTGTTCATCTTCCACAGGCCTGCAGTGTTACACCAAGAACCGTGTTTGTGTTTTACTTGGAATGCAAGCCGACCACCTCCTTGAGGAGGCGTGGCTCTAAGAGTGAAATCTGAAAAGGGATTAGAAAGAGAGTGTGTTTCTCTATGGAGTTCGGCTAGGGGAACGAGATTACATCCGTTGCATGTAGGACAGTCTGGAACTGTCTTCCTGAATCCTGTGTAAACCTGAGGTAATCTGGCTCTCCCAAGGAAGTGTGCAGTGGGTTGCATTTCGCTAGCCAACCCGGGGGTGTTCCAAAAGGCCTACGGGGCTGGAAGTTGCTTAACAGGACCAGAGCTTCCTGGCTGTACTCAGTGTTCTGGTACCGAAACGGGGGCTGAAGAAAGGTCCCTAGGAGTCTTGAAAAGCTTACTACCGTGAAACTAAAGCCGAACAGCGATGAAGGCCTCGTGGAGCTGCGGCACGCCTCCAGTTTGGCAAAGCAAATCAGGGCCTTACTTCGAGGCTCGTGCTCCCATTGTGTTTCACTTTAGGTATAGAGCAGAGCAGGATGAGCTTCCAAGTAGGGACTGGAAGCCAAAGGTTTCTTCCGGGCAAACTCATCTTCTTCTCAGAACCATGCCGACAGTGAGGAAAACCACGACAACAACAATGCTTTTCAGGTAGCGTCAAGTCCGCATCAATGGAGCTTTCAAACTGGGAAAAGAAGCCTTGTGCCATCACTCTCCCTTTTCCGTGTTGACAGGCTGCAGAAGTACATGTGGATTCCAACAACTCAAAGGAGACTCAAGTTACCTCCTGGGCCCTCCCCTGAATCACCCTTTCCTCCGCCCGCTATTGTGCGTGTAGTGAGCTGCCTAAAGGAGGAATGCTCGAGGTCCGCAAAGGGGCCTGTCAATCTTCCGAAAGCCTGCAGGGTTACACCAAGAACTGTGCTTATGTTGCCGTTGGAACGCACTCCGACAGTCTCCTTGAGGGATGGGTGATTCAGGTAAGAGGTGTTAGAAGGAAATATGAGCAGAGTGATCTCCTCACGTTAGCCCACCTCGGGCAAGGAGGCCGACTTCCTTGGAGGGCTGGAGATTCTAGACCTGTGTTCCTGAAGCTGCTGTAGAGCTGAGGAAATGTATCATTCCCAAGGAAGAGTGCAGGGTGTTGCCCCTCACTCGGCAAACACAGGGGTCCTCCAAAGGGCCTACGGGGCTGGATGTTGCTTAACAGGCCCAGGGCATCCTGGGGGTACCCAATATTCTGGAACGGAAACGGGTGCTGACGCGACAGTCCTAGGGAGACCTGTAAAGCTTACTACCTTAAACTAAAGCAGAAGAGCCATTAAGGCCTCATGGAGTTGCTGCATGCCTTCCTTTCGGCAAGGGAAATCAGGGCCTTCCTTCGAGGCTAGTGCTCACGTTGACTTTCACTTTACGTATAAGGGCAGAGCAGGACGAGCCTCCAAGTAGGAACTGGAAGCCCAAGGTTTCCTTCGCGAAAACTCGTTTTCTTCTCTGAGCCATGCCGGCAGTGAGTAAAAGCCCGGTCACAACAATGCTTTTCAGGTAGCTTCGAGGCCGCATGAACGGAGCTTTCCAAATGGGAAAACAAGCCTTGTGCCATCAGTCTCCCATTTCCAGGTTGACACGCAGCCTAAGCACATGTCGACGCTAAACGTCCAAAGAGACTCGAGTTACTCACTGGGGCTTTCACTGAATCAAATTGGTTCTTCGACCGGTGTTCTGCGTGCAGTGAAGTGCCTAAAGAAAGGATGGGCGAGGGAGACTTAGGGCCCTGTTCATCTTCCACAGGCCTGCAGTGTTACACCAAGAACCGTGTTTGTGTTTTACTTGGAATGCAAGCCGACCACCTCCTTGAGGAGGCGTGGCTCTAAGAGTGAAATCTGAAAAGGGATTAGAAAGAGAGTGTGTTTCTCTATGGAGTTCGGCTAGGGGAACGAGATTACATCCGTTGCATGTAGGACAGTCTGGAACTGTCTTCCTGAATCCTGTGTAAACCTGAGGTAATCTGGCTCTCCCAAGGAAGTGTGCAGTGGGTTGCATTTCGCTAGCCAACCCGGGGGTGTTCCAAAAGGCCTACGGGGCTGGAAGCTGCTTAACAGGACCAGAGCTTCCTGGCTGTACTCAGTGTTCTGGTACCGAAACGGGGGCTGAAGAAAGGTCCCTAGGAGTCTTGAAAAGCTTACTACCGTGAAACTAAAGCCGAACAGCGATGAAGGCCTCGTGGAGCTGCGGCACGCCTCCAGTTTGGCAAAGCAAATCAGGGCCTTACTTCGAGGCTCGTGCTCCCATTGTGTTTCACTTTAGGTATAGAGCAGAGCAGGATGAGCTTCCAAGTAGGGACTGGAAGCCAAAGGTTTCTTCCGGGCAAACTCATCTTCTTCTCAGAACCATGCCGACAGTGAGGAAAACCACGACAACAACAATGCTTTTCAGGTAGCGTCAAGTCCGCATCAATGGAGCTTTCAAACTGGGAAAAGAAGCCTTGTGCCATCACTCTCCCTTTTCCGTGTTGACAGGCTGCAGAAGTACATGTGGATTCCAACAACTCAAAGGAGACTCAAGTTACCTCCTGGGCCCTCCCCTGAATCACCCTTTCCTCCGCCCGCTATTGTGCGTGTAGTGAGCTGCCTAAAGGAGGAATGCTCGAGGTCCGCAAAGGGGCCTGTCAATCTTCCGAAAGCCTGCAGGGTTACACCAAGAACTGTGCTTATGTTGCCGTTGGAACGCACTCCGACAGTCTCCTTGAGGGATGGGTGATTCAGGTAAGAGGTGTTAGAAGGAAATATGAGCAGAGTGATCTCCTCACGTTAGCCCACCTCGGGCAAGGAGGCCGACTTCCTTGGAGGGCTGGAGATTCTAGACCTGTGTTCCTGAAGCTGCTGTAGAGCTGAGGAAATGTATCATTCCCAAGGAAGAGTGCAGGGTGTTGCCCCTCACTCGGCAAACACAGGGGTCCTCCAAAGGGCCTACGGGGCTGGATGTTGCTTAACAGGCCCAGGGCATCCTGGGGGTACCCAATATTCTGGAACGGAAACGGGTGCTGACGCGACAGTCCTAGGGAGACCTGTAAAGCTTACTACCTTAAACTAAAGCAGAAGAGCCATTAAGGCCTCATGGAGTTGCTGCATGCCTTCCTTTCGGCAAGGGAAATCAGGGCCTTCCTTCGAGGCTAGTGCTCACGTTGACTTTCACTTTACGTATAAGGGCAGAGCAGGACGAGCCTCCAAGTAGGAACTGGAAGCCCAAGGTTTCCTTCGCGAAAACTCGTTTTCTTCTCTGAGCCATGCCGGCAGTGAGTAAAAGCCCGGTCACAACAATGCTTTTCAGGTAGCTTCGAGGCCGCATGAACGGAGCTTTCCAAATGGGAAAACAAGCCTTGTGCCATCAGTCTCCCATTTCCAGGTTGACACGCAGCCTAAGCACATGTCGACGCTAAACGTCCAAAGAGACTCGAGTTACTCACTGGGGCTTTCACTGAATCAAATTGGTTCTTCGACCGGTGTTCTGCGTGCAGTGAAGTGCCTAAAGAAAGGATGGGCGAGGGAGACTTAGGGCCCTGTTCATCTTCCACAGGCCTGCAGTGTTACACCAAGAACCGTGTTTGTGTTTTACTTGGAATGCAAGCCGACCACCTCCTTGAGGAGGCGTGGCTCTAAGAGTGAAATCTGAAAAGGGATTAGAAAGAGAGTGTGTTTCTCTATGGAGTTCGGCTAGGGGAACGAGATTACATCCGTTGCATGTAGGACAGTCTGGAACTGTCTTCCTGAATCCTGTGTAAACCTGAGGTAATCTGGCTCTCCCAAGGAAGTGTGCAGTGGGTTGCATTTCGCTAGCCAACCCGGGGGTGTTCCAAAAGGCCTACGGGGCTGGAAGTTGCTTAACAGGACCAGAGCTTCCTGGCTGTACTCAGTGTTCTGGTACCGAAACGGGGGCTGAAGAAAGGTCCCTAGGAGTCTTGAAAAGCTTACTACCGTGAAACTAAAGCCGAACAGCGATGAAGGCCTCGTGGAGCTGCGGCACGCCTCCAGTTTGGCAAAGCAAATCAGGGCCTTACTTCGAGGCTCGTGCTCCCATTGTGTTTCACTTTAGGTATAGAGCAGAGCAGGATGAGCTTCCAAGTAGGGACTGGAAGCCAAAGGTTTCTTCCGGGCAAACTCATCTTCTTCTCAGAACCATGCCGACAGTGAGGAAAACCACGACAACAACAATGCTTTTCAGGTAGCGTCAAGTCCGCATCAATGGAGCTTTCAAACTGGGAAAAGAAGCCTTGTGCCATCACTCTCCCTTTTCCGTGTTGACAGGCTGCAGAAGTACATGTGGATTCCAACAACTCAAAGGAGACTCAAGTTACCTCCTGGGCCCTCCCCTGAATCACCCTTTCCTCCGCCCGCTATTGTGCGTGTAGTGAGCTGCCTAAAGGAGGAATGCTCGAGGTCCGCAAAGGGGCCTGTCAATCTTCCGAAAGCCTGCAGGGTTACACCAAGAACTGTGCTTATGTTGCCGTTGGAACGCACTCCGACAGTCTCCTTGAGGGATGGGTGATTCAGGTAAGAGGTGTTAGAAGGAAATATGAGCAGAGTGATCTCCTCACGTTAGCCCACCTCGGGCAAGGAGGCCGACTTCCTTGGAGGGCTGGAGATTCTAGACCTGTGTTCCTGAAGCTGCTGTAGAGCTGAGGAATTGTATCATTCCCAAGGAAGAGTGCAGGGTGTTGCCCCTCACTCGGCAAACACAGGGGTCCTCCAAAGGGCCTACGGGGCTGGATGTTGCTTAACAGGCCCAGGGCATCCTGGGGGTACCCAATATTCTGGAACGGAAACGGGTGCTGACGCGACAGTCCTAGGGAGACCTGTAAAGCTTACTACCTTAAACTAAAGCAGAAGAGCCATTAAGGCCTCATGGAGTTGCTGCATGCCTTCCTTTCGGCAAGGGAAATCAGGGCCTTCCTTCGAGGCTAGTGCTCACGTTGACTTTCACTTTACGTATAAGGGCAGAGCAGGACGAGCCTCCAAGTAGGAACTGGAAGCCCAAGGTTTCCTTCGCGAAAACTCATTTTCTTCTGTGAGCCATGCCGGCAGTGAGTAAAAGCCCGGTCACAACAATGCTTTTCAGGTAGCTTCGAGGCCGCATGAACGGAGCTTTCCAAATGGGAAAACAAGCCTTGTGCCATCAGTCTCCCATTTCCAGGTTGACACGCAGCCTAAGCACATGTCGACGCTAAACGTCCAAAGAGACTCGAGTTACTCACTGGGGCTTTCACTGAATCAAATTGGTTCTTCGACCGGTGTTCTGCGTGCAGTGAAGTGCCTAAAGAAAGGATGGGCGAGGGAGACTTAGGGCCCTGTTCATCTTCCACAGGCCTGCAGTGTTACACCAAGAACCGTGTTTGTGTTTTACTTGGAATGCAAGCCGACCACCTCCTTGAGGAGGCGTGGCTCTAAGAGTGAAATCTGAAAAGGGATTAGAAAGAGAGTGTGTTTCTCTATGGAGTTCGGCTAGGGGAACGAGATTACATCCGTTGCATGTAGGACAGTCTGGAACTGTCTTCCTGAATCCTGTGTAAACCTGAGGTAATCTGGCTCTCCCAAGGAAGTGTGCAGTGGGTTGCATTTCGCTAGCCAACCCGGGGGTGTTCCAAAAGGCCTACGGGGCTGGAAGTTGCTTAACAGGACCAGAGCTTCCTGGCTGTACTCAGTGTTCTGGTACCGAAACGGGGGCTGAAGAAAGGTCCCTAGGAGTCTTGAAAAGCTTACTACCGTGAAACTAAAGCCGAACAGCGATGAAGGCCTCGTGGAGCTGCGGCACGCCTCCAGTTTGGCAAAGCAAATCAGGGCCTTACTTCGAGGCTCGTGCTCCCATTGTGTTTCACTTTAGGTATAGAGCAGAGCAGGATGAGCTTCCAAGTAGGGACTGGAAGCCAAAGGTTTCTTCCGGGCAAACTCATCTTCTTCTCAGAACCATGCCGACAGTGAGGAAAACCACGACAACAACAATGCTTTTCAGGTAGCGTCAAGTCCGCATCAATGGAGCTTTCAAACTGGGAAAAGAAGCCTTGTGCCATCACTCTCCCTTTTCCGTGTTGACAGGCTGCAGAAGTACATGTGGATTCCAACAACTCAAAGGAGACTCAAGTTACCTCCTGGGCCCTCCCCTGAATCACCCTTTCCTCCGCCCGCTATTGTGCGTGTAGTGAGCTGCCTAAAGGAGGAATGCTCGAGGTCCGCAAAGGGGCCTGTCAATCTTCCGAAAGCCTGCAGGGTTACACCAAGAACTGTGCTTATGTTGCCGTTGGAACGCACTCCGACAGTCTCCTTGAGGGATGGGTGATTCAGGTAAGAGGTGTTAGAAGGAAATATGAGCAGAGTGATCTCCTCACGTTAGCCCACCTCGGGCAAGGAGGCCGACTTCCTTGGAGGGCTGGAGATTCTAGACCTGTGTTCCTGAAGCTGCTGTAGAGCTGAGGAATTGTATCATTCCCAAGGAAGAGTGCAGGGTGTTGCCCCTCACTCGGCAAACACAGGGGTCCTCCAAAGGGCCTACGGGGCTGGATGTTGCTTAACAGGCCCAGGGCATCCTGGGGGTACCCAATATTCTGGAACGGAAACGGGTGCTGACGCGACAGTCCTAGGGAGACCTGTAAAGCTTACTACCTTAAACTAAAGCAGAAGAGCCATTAAGGCCTCATGGAGTTGCTGCATGCCTTCCTTTCGGCAAGGGAAATCAGGGCCTTCCTTCGAGGCTAGTGCTCACGTTGACTTTCACTTTACGTATAAGGGCAGAGCAGGACGAGCCTCCAAGTAGGAACTGGAAGCCCAAGGTTTCCTTCGCGAAAACTCATTTTCTTCTGTGAGCCATGCCGGCAGTGAGTAAAAGCCCGGTCACAACAATGCTTTTCAGGTAGCTTCGAGGCCGCATGAACGGAGCTTTCCAAATGGGAAAACAAGCCTTGTGCCATCAGTCTCCCATTTCCAGGTTGACACGCAGCCTAAGCACATGTCGACGCTAAACGTCCAAAGAGACTCGAGTTACTCACTGGGGCTTTCACTGAATCAAATTGGTTCTTCGACCGGTGTTCTGCGTGCAGTGAAGTGCCTAAAGAAAGGATGGGCGAGGGAGACTTAGGGCCCTGTTCATCTTCCACAGGCCTGCAGTGTTACACCAAGAACCGTGTTTGTGTTTTATTTGGAATGCAAGCCGACCACCTCCTTGAGGAGGCGTGGCTCTAAGAGTGAAATCTGAAAAGGGATTAGAAAGAGAGTGTGTTTCTCTATGGAGTTCGGCTAGGGGAACGAGATTACATCCGTTGCATGTAGGACAGTCTGGAACTGTCTTCCTGAATCCTGTGTAAACCTGAGGTAATCTGGCTCTCCCAAGGAAGTGTGCAGTGGGTTGCATTTCGCTAGCCAACCCGGGGGTGTTCCAAAAGGCCTACGGGGCTGGAAGTTGCTTAACAGGACCAGAGCTTCCTGGCTGTACTCAGTGTTCTGGTACCGAAACGGGGGCTGAAGAAAGGTCCCTAGGAGTCTTGAAAAGCTTACTACCGTGAAACTAAAGCCGAACAGCGATGAAGGCCTCGTGGAGCTGCGGCACGCCTCCAGTTTGGCAAAGCAAATCAGGGCCTTACTTCGAGGCTCGTGCTCCCATTGTGTTTCACTTTAGGTATAGAGCAGAGCAGGATGAGCTTCCAAGTAGGGACTGGAAGCCAAAGGTTTCTTCCGGGCAAACTCATCTTCTTCTCAGAACCATGCCGACAGTGAGGAAAACCACGACAACAACAATGCTTTTCAGGTAGCGTCAAGTCCGCATCAATGGAGCTTTCAAACTGGGAAAAGAAGCCTTGTGCCATCACTCTCCCTTTTCCGTGTTGACAGGCTGCAGAAGTACATGTGGATTCCAACAACTCAAAGGAGACTCAAGTTACCTCCTGGGCCCTCCCCTGAATCACCCTTTCCTCCGCCCGCTATTGTGCGTGTAGTGAGCTGCCTAAAGGAGGAATGCTCGAGGTCCGCAAAGGGGCCTGTCAATCTTCCGAAAGCCTGCAGGGTTACACCAAGAACTGTGCTTATGTTGCCGTTGGAACGCACTCCGACAGTCTCCTTGAGGGATGGGTGATTCAGGTAAGAGGTGTTAGAAGGAAATATGAGCAGAGTGATCTCCTCACGTTAGCCCACCTCGGGCAAGGAGGCCGACTTCCTTGGAGGGCTGGAGATTCTAGACCTGTGTTCCTGAAGCTGCTGTAGAGCTGAGGAAT
>NW_027175701.1:1930000-1957881 GCF_028021215.1 Eschrichtius robustus | reverse complement strand
TTTAGAACGTCAAGGAATATTATTTGGGGGTTCAGCCATGGAGAAGAGTTTAGACACTAGGAAAAGATAAGGAACACACCCATTATCAAGAAATCACATTACGATTCTCTTTTTAACCTGTTCCTTAAAACACTAGTGCTTAGGAAATCTATTGGAGGCAGAAGCAGTCAAGGGTAGCTTAGGGTTAGGGTTAGGGTTAGGGTTAGGGTTATTGTTAGGGTAAGGCTTAGAGTACGGTTTCGGGTACGGGTTCGGGTACGGCGTAGGGTATGGGTTAGGGTTAGGGTTAGGGTTAGTTTGAGGGTTAGGGCTCGGTTTAGGGTACGGGTTAGGATTAGGGTACGTGTTAGGGTTAGGGTAGGTGTTAGGGTTAGGGTACGCATTAGGGTTAGGGTAGTTATTAAACCTATCCCACTCTCTAGATACCCCTTAGCACGTCAAGGAATAGTATTTGGGGGTCCAGCCATGGAGAAGAGTTTAGACACTAGGAGAAGATAAGGAACACACCCATTATCCTGAAATCACATTAGGATTTTCTTTTTAACCTGTTCCTTAAAACACTAGTGCTTATGAAATCTATTGGAGGCAGAAGCAGTCAAGGGTAGCTTAGGGTTAGGGTTAGGGTTAGGGTTAGGGTTAGGGTTAGTGTTAGGGTACGGGTTCCGGTACGGGTTCGGGTACGGCGTTGGGTATGGGTTAGGGTTAGGGTTAGGGTTAGTTTGAGGGTTAGGGCTCGGTTTAGGGTACGGGTTAGGATTAGGGTACGTGTTAGGGTTAGGGTAGGGGTTAGGGTTAGGGTACGCGTTAGGGTTAGGGTAGTTATTAAACCTATACCACTCTCTAGATACCCCTTAGCACGTCAAGAATATTATTTGGGGGTCCAGCCATGGAGAAGAGTTTAGACACTAGGAGAAGATAAGGAACACACCCATTATCAAGAAATCACATTAGGATTCTCTTTTTAACCTGTTCCTTAAAACACTAGTGCTTAGGAAATCTATTGGAGGCAGAAGAAGTCAAGGGTAGCTTAGGGTTAGGGTTAGGGTTAGTGTTAGGGTACGGCTTAGGGTACGGGTTCGGGTACGGGTTCGGGTACGGCGTAGGGTATGGGTTAGGGTTAGGGTTAGGGTTAGTTTGAGGGTTAGGGCTCGGTTTAGGGTACGGGTTAGGATTAGGGTACGTGTTAGGGTTAGTGTAGGGGTTAGGGTTAGGGTACGCGTTAGGGTTACGGTAGTTATTAAACCTATCCCACTCCCTAGATACCCCTTAGCACGTCAAGGAATATTATTTGGGGGTCCAGCCATGGAGAAGAGTTTAGACACTAGGAGAAGATAAGGAACACACCCCATTATCAAGAAATCACATTAGGATTCTCTTTTTAACCTGTTCCTTAAAACACTAGTGCTTAGGAAATCTATTGGAGGCAGAAGCAGTCAAGGGTAGCTTAGGGGTTAGGGTTAGGGTTAGGGTACGGCTTAGGGTACGGGTTCGGGTCCGGGTTCGGGTACGGCGTAGGGTATGGGTTAGGGTTAGGGTTAGGGTTAGTTTGAGGGTTAGGGCTCGGTTTAGGGTACGGGTTAGGATTAGTGTACGTGTTAGGGTTAGGGTAGAGGTTAGGGTTAGGGTACGCGTTAGGGTTAGGGTAGTTATTAAACCTATCCCACTCTCTAGATACCCCTTAGCACGTCAAGGATATTATTTGGGGGTCCAGCCTTGGAGAAGAGTTTAGACACTAGGAGAACATAAGGAACACACCCATTATCAAGAAATCACATTAGGATTCTCTTTTTAACCTGTTCCTTAAAACACTAGTGCTTAGGAAATCTATTGGAGGCAGAAGCAGTCAAGGGTAGCTTAGGGTTAGGGTTAGGGTTAGGGTTAGGGTTAGGGTTAGGGTATGGCTTAGGGTACGGGTTCGGGTACGGGTTCGTGTACGGCATAGGGTATGGGTTAGGGTTAGGGTTAGGGTTAGTTTGAAGGTTAGGGCTCGGTTTAGGGTACAGGTTAGGATTAGGGTTCGTGTTAGGGTTAGGGTAGGGGTTAGGGTTAGGGTACGCGTTAGGGTTAGGGTAGTTATTAAACCTATCCCACTCTCTAGATACCCCTTAGCACGTCTAGGAATATTATTTGGGGGTCCAACCATGGAGAAGAGTTTAGACAATAGGAGAAGATAAGGAACACACCCATTATCCTGAAATCACATTAGGATTCTCTTTTTAACCTGTTCCTTAATACACTAGTGCTTAGGAAATCTATTGTAGGCAGAAGCAGTCAAGGGTAGCTTAGGGTTAGGGTTAGGATTAGGGTTAGGGTTAGGGTACGGCTTAGGTTACGGGTTCGGGTACTGGTTCGGGTACGGCGTAGGGTATGGGTTAGGGTTAGGGTTAGGGTTAGTTTGAGTGTTAGGGCTCGGTTTAGGTTACGGGTTAGGATTAGGGTACGTGTTAGGGTTAGGGTAGGGGTTAGGGTTAGGGTACGCGTTAGGGTTAGGGTAGTTATTAAACCTATCCCACTCTCTAGATACCCCTTAGCACGTCAAGGAATATTATTTGGGTGTCCAGCCATGGAGAAGAGTTTAGACACTAGGAGAAGATATGGAACACACCCATTATCAAGAAATCACATTAGGATTCTCTTTTTAACCTGTTCCTTAAAACACTAGTGCTTAGGAAATCTATTGGAGGCAGAAGCAGTCAAGGGTAGCTTAGGGTTAGGTTTAGGGTTAGGGCTAGGGTTAGGGCACGGCTTAGGGTACGGGTTCGGGTACGGGTTCGGGTACGGCATAGGGTATGTGTTAGGTTTAGGGTTAGGGTTAGTTTGAGGGTTAGGGCTCGGTTTAGGGTACGGGTTAGGATTAGGGTACGTGTTAGGTTTAGGGTAGGGGTTAGGGTTAGGGTACGCGTTAGGGTTAGGGTAGTTATTAAACCTATCCCACTCTCTAGATACCCCTTAGCACGTCAAGGAGTATTATTTGGTGGTCCAGCCATGGAGAAGAGTTTAGACACTAGTAGAAGATAAAGAACACAACCATTATCAAGAAATCACATTAGGATTCTCTTTTTAACCTGTTCCTTAAAACACTAGTGCTTAGGAAATCTATTGGAGGCAGAAGCAGTCAAGGGTAGCTTAGGGTTAGGGTTAAGGTTAGGGTACGGCTTAGGGTACGGGTTCGGGTACGGGTTCGGGTACGGGTTTGGGTATGGCGTAGGGTATGGGTTAGGGTTAGGGTTAGGGTTAGTTTGAGGGTTAGGGCTCGGTTTAGGTTAACGGGTTACGATTAGGGTACGAGTTAGGGTTAGGGTACGGGTTAGGGTTAGGGTACGCGTTAGGGTTAGGTTCGTTATTAAACCTATCCCACTCTCTAGATACCCCTTAGCACGTCAAAGAATATTATTTGGGGGTCCAGCCATGGAGAAGAGTTTAGACACTAGGAGAAGATAAGGAACACACCCATTATCAAGAAATCACATTAGGATTCTCTTTTTAACCTGTTCCTTAAAACACTAGTGCTTAGGAAATCTATTGGAGGCAGAAGCAGTCAAGGGTAGCTTAGGGTTAGGGTTAGGGTTAGGGTTAGGGTTATGGTACGGCTTAGGGTAACGGGTTCGGGTACAGCTTCGGGACGGCGTAGGGTATGGGTTAGGGTTAGGTTTAGGGTTAGTTTGAGGGTTAGGGCTCGGTTTAGGGTACGGGTTAGGATTAGGGTACGTGTTAGGGTTAGGGTACGCGTTAGGGTTAGGGTTGTTATTAAACCTATCCCACTGTCTAGATACCCCTTAGAACGTCAAGGAATATTATTTGGGGGTCCAGCCATGGAGAAGAGTTTAGACACTAGGAGAAGATAAGGAACACACCCATTATCAAGAAATCACATTAGGATTCTCTTTTTAACCTGTTCCTTAAAACACTAGTGCTTAGGAAATCTGTTGGAGGCAGAAGCAGTCAAGGGTAGCTTAGGGTTAGGGTTAGGGTTAGGGTACGGCTTAGGGTACGGGTTCGGGTACGGGTTTGGGTATGGCGTAGGGTATGGGTTAGGGTTCGGGTTAGGGTTAGTTTGAGGGTTAGGGCTCGGTTTAGGGTTCGGGTTAAGATTAGGGTACGTGTTAGGGTTAGGGTAGGGGTTAGGGTTAGGGTACGCGTTAGGGTTAGGGTAGTTATTAAACCTATCGCACTCTCTAGATACCCTTTAGCACGTCAAGGAATATTATTTGGGGGTCCAGCCATGGAGAAGAGTTTAGACACTAGGAGAAGATAAGGAACACACCCATTATCCTGAAATCACATCGGATTCTGTTTTTAACCTGTTCCTTAATACACTAGTGCTTAGGAAATCTATTAGAGGCAGAAGCAGTGAAGGGTAGCTTAGAGTTAGGGTTAGGGTTAGGTTTAGGGTTAGGGTTAGGGTACGGCGTAGGGAACGGTTTCGGGTACGGGTTCGTGTACGGCGTAGGGTATGGGTTAGGGTTAGTGTTAGGGTTAGTTTGAGGGTTAGGGCTCGGTTTAGGGTACGGTTTAGGATTAGTGTACGTGTTAGGGTTAGGGTAGAGGTTAGGGTTAGGGTACGCGTTAGGGTTAGGGTAGTTATTAAACCTATCCCACTCTCTAGATACCCCTTAGAACGTCAAGGAATATTATTTGGGGGTTCAGCCATGGAGAAGAGTTTAGACACTAGGAAAAGATAAGGAACACACCCATTATCAAGAAATCACATTACGATTCTCTTTTTAACCTGTTCCTTAAAACACTAGTGCTTAGGAAATCTATTGGAGGCAGAAGCAGTCAAGGGTAGCTTAGGGTTAGGGTTAGGGTTAGGGTTAGGGTTATTGTTAGGGTAAGGCTTAGAGTACGGGTTCGGGTACGGGTTCGGGTACGGCGTAGGGTATGGGTTAGGGTTAGGGTTAGGGTTAGTTTGAGGGTTAGGGCTCGGTTTAGGGTACGGGTTAGGATTAGGGTACGTGTTAGGGTTAGGGTAGGTGTTAGGGTTAGGGTACGCATTAGGGTTAGGGTAGTTATTAAACCTATCCCACTCTCCAGATACCCCTTAGCACGTCAAGGAATAGTATTTGGGGGTCCAGCCATGGAGAAGAGTTTAGACACTAGGAGAAGATAAGGAACACACCCATTATCCTGAAATCACATTAGGATTTTCTTTTTAACCTGTTCCTTAAAACACTAGTGCTTATGAAATCTATTGGAGGCAGAAGCAGTCAAGGGTAGCTTAGGGTTAGGGTTAGCGGTTAGGGTTAGGGTTAGGGTTAGTGTTAGGGTACGGGTTCCGGTACGGGTTCGGGTACGGCGTTGGGTATGGGTTAGGGTTAGGGTTAGGGTTAGTTTGAGGGTTAGGGCTCGGTTTAGGGTACGGGTTAGGATTAGGGTACGTGTTAGGGTTAGGGTAGGGGTTAGGGTTAGGGTACGCGTTAGGGTTAGGGTAGTTATTAAACCTATACCACTCTCTAGATACCCCTTAGCACGTCAAGGAATATTATTTGGGGGTCCAGCCATGGAGAAGAGTTTAGACACTAGGAGAAGATAAGGAACACACCCATTATCAAGAAATCACATTAGGATTCTCTTTTTAACCTGTTCCTTAAAACACTAGTGCTTAGGAAATCTATTGGAGGCAGAAGAAGTCAAGGGTAGCTTAGGGTTAGGGTTAGGGTTAGTGTTAGGGTACGGCTTAGGGTACGGGTTCGGGTACGGGTTCGGGTACGGCGTAGGGTATGGGTTAGGGTTAGGGTTAGGGTTAGTTTGAGGGTTAGGGCTCGGTTTAGGGTACGGGTTAGGATTAGGGTACGTGTTAGGGTTAGTGTAGGGGTTAGGGTTAGGGTACGCGTTAGGGTTACGGTAGTTATTAAACCTATCCCACTCCCTAGATACCCCTTAGCACGTCAAGGAATATTATTTGGGGGTCCAGCCATGGAGAAGAGTTTAGACACTAGGAGAAGATAAGGAACACACCCATTATCAAGAAATCACATTAGGATTCTCTTTTTAACCTGTTCCTTAAAACACTAGTGCTTAGGAAATCTATTGGAGGCAGAAGCAGTCAAGGGTAGCTTAGGGTTAGGGTTAGGGTTAGGGTTAGGGTTAGTGTTAGGGTACGGATTCGGGTACGGGTTCGGGTACAGCGTAGGGTATGGGTTAGGGTTAGGTTTAGGGTTAGTTTGAGGGTTAGGGCTCGGTTTAGGGTACGGTTTAGAATTAGGGTACGTGTTAGGGTTAGGGTAGGGGTTAGGGGTTAGGGTACGCATTAGGGTTAGGGTAGTTATTTAAACCTATCCCACTCTCTAGATACCCCTTAGCACGTCAAGGAATATTATTTGGGGGTCCAGCCATGGAGAAGAGTTTAGACACTAGGAGAAGATAAGGAACACACCCATTATCAAGAAATCACATTAGGATTCTCTTTTTAACCTGTTCCTTAAAACACTAGTGCTTAGGAAATCTATTGGAGGCAGAAGCAGTCAAGGGTAGCTTAGGGTTAGGGTAAGGGTTATTGTTAGGGTAAGGCTTAGGGTACGGGTTCGGGTACGGGTTCGGGTACGGCCTAGGGTATGGGTTAGGGTTAGGGTTAGGGTTAGTTTGGGGGTTAGGGCTCGGTTTAGGGTACGGGTCAGGATTAGGGTACGTGTTAGGGTTAGGGTAGCGGTTAGGGTTAGGGTACGCGTTAGGATTACTGTAGTTATTAAACCTATCCCACTCTCTAGATACCCCTTAGCACGTCAAGGAATATTATTTGGGTGTCCAGCCATGGAGAAGAGTTTAGACACTAGGAGAAGATATGGAACACACCCATTATCAAGAAATCACATTAGGATTCTCTTTTTAACCTGTTCCTTAAAACACTAGTGCTTAGGAAATCTATTGGAGGCAGAAGCAGTCAAGGGTAGCTTAGGGTTAGGTTTAGGGTTAGGGCTAGGGTTAGGGCACGGCTTAGGGTACGGGTTCGGGTACGGGTTCGGGTACGGCATAGGGTATGTGTTAGGTTTAGGGTTAGGGTTAGTTTGAGGGTTAGGGCTCGGTTTAGGGTACGGGTTAGGATTAGGGTACGTGTTAGGTTTAGGGTAGGGGTTAGGGTTAGGGTACGCGTTAGGGTTAGGGTAGTTATTAAACCTATCCCACTCTCTAGATACCCCTTAGCACGTCAAGGAGTATTATTTGGGGGTCCAGCCATGGAGAAGAGTTTAGACACTAGTAGAAGATAAAGAACACAACCATTATCAAGAAATCACATTAGGATTCTCTTTTTAACCTGTTCCTTAAAACACTAGTGCTTAGGAAATCTATTGGAGGCAGAAGCAGTCAAGGGTAGCTTAGGGTTAGGGTTAAGGTTAGGGTACGGCTTAGGGTACGGGTTCGGGTACGGGTTCGGGTACGGGTTTGGGTATGGCGTAGGGTATGGGTTAGGGTTAGGGTTAGGGTTAGTTTGAGGGTTAGGGCTCGGTTTAGGTTACGGGTTACGATTAGGGTACGAGTTAGGGTTAGGGTACGGGTTAGGGTTAGGGTACGCGTTAGGGTTAGGTTCGTTATTAAACCTATCCCACTCTCTAGATACCCCTTAGCACGTCAAAGAATATTATTTGGGGGTCCAGCCATGGAGAAGAGTTTAGACACTAGGAGAAGATAAGGAACACACCCATTATCAAGAAATCACATTAGGATTCTCTTTTTAACCTGTTCCTTAAAACACTAGTGCTTAGGAAATCTATTGGAGGCAGAAGCAGTCAAGGGTAGCTTAGGGTTAGGGTAAGGGTTATTGTTAGGGTAAGGCTTAGGGTACGGGTTCGGGTACGGGTTCGGGTACGGCCTAGGGTATGGGTTAGGGTTAGGGTTAGGGTTAGTTTGGGGGTTAGGGCTCGGTTTAGGGTACGGGTCAGGATTAGGGTACGTGTTAGGGTTAGGGTAGGGGTTAGGGTTAGGGTACGCGTTAGGGTTAGGGTAGTTATTAAACCTATCCCACTCTCTAGATACCCCTTAGCACGTCAAGGAATATTATTTGGGGGTCCAGCCATGGAGAAGAGTTTAGACACTAGGAGAAGATAAGGAACACACCCATTATCAAGAAATCACATTAGGATTCTCTTTTTAACCTGTTCCTTAAAACACTAGTGCTTAGGAAATCTATTGAAGGCAGAAGCAGTCAAGGGTAGCTTAGGGTTAGGGTTAGGGTTAGGGTACGGCTTAGGGTACGGGTTCGGGTACGGGTTCGGGTACGGGTTTGGGTATGGCGTAGGATAGGGGTTAGGGTTAGGGTTAGGGTTAGTTTGAGGGTTAGGTCTCGGTTTAGGGTACGGGTTAGGATTAGGGTACGGGTTAGGGTTAGGGTAGGTGTTAGGGTTAGGGTACGCGTTAGGGTTAGGGTAGTTATTAAACCTATCCCACTCTCTAGATACCCCTTAGCACGTCAAGGAATATTATTTGGGTGTCCAGCCATGGAGAAGAGTTTAGACACTAGGAGAAGATAAGGAACACACCCATTATCAAGAAATCACATTAGGATTCTCTTTTTAACCTGTTCCTTAAAACACTAGTGCTTAGGAAATCTATTGGAGGCAGAAGCAGTCAAGGGTAGCTTAGGGTTAGGGTTAGGGTTAGGGTTAGGGTTATGGTACGGCTTAGGGTACGGGTTCGGGTACAGCTTCGGGGACGGCGTAGGGTATGGGTTAGGGTTAGGTTTAGGGTTAGTTTGAGGGTTAGGGCTCGGTTTAGGGTACGGGTTAGGATTAGGGTACGTGTTAGGGTTAGGGTACGCGTTAGGGTTAGGGTTGTTATTAAACCTATCCCACTGTCTAGATACCCCTTAGAACGTCAAGGAATATTATTTGGGGGTCCAGCCATGGAGAAGAGTTTAGACACTAGGAGAAGATAAGGAACACACCCATTATCAAGAAATCACATTAGGATTCTCTTTTTAACCTGTTCCTTAAAACACTAGTGCTTAGGAAATCTGTTGGAGGCAGAAGCAGTCAAGGGTAGCTTAGGGTTAGGGTTAGGGTTAGGGTACGGCTTAGGGTACGGGTTCGGGTACGGGTTTGGGTATGGCGTAGGGTATGGGTTAGGGTTCGGGTTAGGGTTAGTTTGAGGGTTAGGGCTCGGTTTAGGGTTCGGGTTAAGATTAGGGTACGTGTTAGGGTTAGGGTAGGGGTTAGGGTTAGGGTACGCGTTAGGGTTAGGGTAGTTATTAAACCTATCGCACTCTCTAGATACCCTTTAGCACGTCAAGGAATATTATTTGGGGGTCCAGCCATGGAGAAGAGTTTAGACACTAGGAGAAGATAAGGAACACACCCATTATCCTGAAATCACATTCGGATTCTGTTTTTAACCTGTTCCTTAATACACTAGTGCTTAGGAAATCTATTAGAGGCAGAAGCAGTGAAGGGTAGCTTAGAGTTAGGGTTAGGGTTAGGTTTAGGGTTAGGGTTAGGGTACGGCGTAGGGAACGGTTTCGGGTACGGGTTCGTGTACGGCGTAGGGTATGGGTTAGGGTTAGTGTTAGGGTTAGTTTGAGGGTTAGGGCTCGGTTTAGGGTACGGTTTAGGATTAGTGTACGTGTTAGGGTTAGGGTAGAGGTTAGGGTTAGGGTACGCGTTAGGGTTAGGGTAGTTATTAAACCTATCCCACTCTCTAGATACCCCTTAGAACGTCAAGGAATATTATTTGGGGGTTCAGCCATGGAGAAGAGTTTAGACACTAGGAAAAGATAAGGAACACACCCATTATCAAGAAATCACATTACGATTCTCTTTTTAACCTGTTCCTTAAAACACTAGTGCTTAGGAAATCTATTGGAGGCAGAAGCAGTCAAGGGTAGCTTAGGGTTAGGGTTAGGGTTAGGGTTAGGGTTATTGTTAGGGTAAGGCTTAGAGTACGGTTTCGGGTACGGGTTCGGGTACGGCGTAGGGTATGGGTTAGGGTTAGGGTTAGGGTTAGTTTGAGGGTTAGGGCTCGGTTTAGGGTACGGGTTAGGATTAGGGTACGTGTTAGGGTTAGGGTAGGTGTTAGGGTTAGGGTACGCATTAGGGTTAGGGTAGTTATTAAACCTATCCCACTCTCTAGATACCCCTTAGCACGTCAAGGAATAGTATTTGGGGGTCCAGCCATGGAGAAGAGTTTAGACACTAGGAGAAGATAAGGAACACACCCATTATCCTGAAATCACATTAGGATTTTCTTTTTAACCTGTTCCTTAAAACACTAGTGCTTATGAAATCTATTGGAGGCAGAAGCAGTCAAGGGTAGCTTAGGGTTAGGGTTAGGGTTAGGGTTAGGGTTAGGGTTAGTGTTAGGGTACGGGTTCCGGTACGGGTTCGGGTACGGCGTTGGGTATGGGTTAGGGTTAGGGTTAGGGTTAGTTTGAGGGTTAGGGCTCGGTTTAGGGTACGGGTTAGGATTAGGGTACGTGTTAGGGTTAGGGTAGGGGTTAGGGTTAGGGTACGCGTTAGGGTTAGGGTAGTTATTAAACCTATACCACTCTCTAGATACCCCTTAGCACGTCAAGGAATATTATTTGGGGGTCCAGCCATGGAGAAGAGTTTAGACACTAGGAGAAGATAAGGAACACACCCATTATCAAGAAATCACATTAGGATTCTCTTTTTAACCTGTTCCTTAAAACACTAGTGCTTAGGAAATCTATTGGAGGCAGAAGAAGTCAAGGGTAGCTTAGGGTTAGGGTTAGGGTTAGTGTTAGGGTACGGCTTAGGGTACGGGTTCGGGTACGGGTTCGGGTACGGCGTAGGGTATGGGTTAGGGTTAGGGTTAGGGTTAGTTTGAGGGTTAGGGCTCGGTTTAGGGTACGGGTTAGGATTAGGGTACGTGTTAGGGTTAGTGTAGGGGTTAGGGTTAGGGTACGCGTTAGGGTTACGGTAGTTATTAAACCTATCCCACTCCCTAGATACCCCTTAGCACGTCAAGGAATATTATTTGTGGGTCCAGCCATGGAGAAGAGTTTAGACACTAGGAGAAGATAAGGAACACACCCATTATCAAGAAATCACATTAGGATTCTCTTTTTAACCTGTTCCTTAAAACACTAGTGCTTAGGAAATCTATTGGAGGCAGAAGCAGTCAAGGGTAGCTTAGGGTTAGGGTTAGGGTTAGGGTACGGCTTAGGGTACGGGTTCGGGTCCGGGTTCGGGTACGGCGTAGGGTATGGGTTAGGGTTAGGGTTAGGGTTAGTTTGAGGGTTAGGGCTCGGTTTAGGGTACGGGTTAGGATTAGTGTACGTGTTAGGGTTAGGGTAGAGGTTAGGGTTAGGGTACGCGTTAGGGTTAGGGTAGTTATTAAACCTATCCCACTCTCTAGATACCCCTTAGCACGTCAAGGAATATTATTTGGGGGTCCAGCCTTGGAGAAGAGTTTAGACACTAGGAGAACATAAGGAACACACCCATTATCAAGAAATCACATTAGGATTCTCTTTTTAACCTGTTCCTTAAAACACTAGTGCTTAGGAAATCTATTGGAGGCAGAAGCAGTCAAGGGTAGCTTAGGGTTAGGGTTAGGGTTAGGGTTAGGGTTAGGGTTAGGGTATGGCTTAGGGTACGGGTTCGGGTACGGGTTCGTGTACGGCATAGGGTATGGGTTAGGGTTAGGGTTAGGGTTAGTTTGAAGGTTAGGGCTCGGTTTAGGGTACAGGTTAGGATTAGGGTTCGTGTTAGGGTTAGGGTAGGGGTTAGGGTTAGGGTACGCGTTAGGGTTAGGGTAGTTATTAAACCTATCCCACTCTCTAGATACCCCTTAGCACGTCTAGGAATATTATTTGGGGGTCCAACCATGGAGAAGAGTTTAGACAATAGGAGAAGATAAGGAACACACCCATTATCCTGAAATCACATTAGGATTCTCTTTTTAACCTGTTCCTTAATACACTAGTGCTTAGGAAATCTATTGTAGGCAGAAGCAGTCAAGGGTAGCTTAGGGTTAGGGTTAGGATTAGGGTTAGGGTTAGGGTACGGCTTAGGTTACGGGTTCGGGTACTGGTTCGGGTACGGCGTAGGGTATGGGTTAGGGTTAGGGTTAGGGTTAGTTTGAGTGTTAGGGCTCGGTTTAGGTTACGGGTTAGGATTAGGGTACGTGTTAGGGTTAGGGTAGGGGTTAGGGTTAGGGTACGCGTTAGGGTTAGGGTAGTTATTAAACCTATCCCACTCTCTAGATACCCCTTAGCACGTCAAGGAATATTATTTGGGTGTCCAGCCATGGAGAAGAGTTTAGACACTAGGAGAAGATATGGAACACACCCATTATCAAGAAATCACATTAGGATTCTCTTTTTAACCTGTTCCTTAAAACACTAGTGCTTAGGAAATCTATTGGAGGCAGAAGCAGTCAAGGGTAGCTTAGGGTTAGGTTTAGGGTTAGGGCTAGGGTTAGGGCACGGCTTAGGGTACGGGTTCGGGTACGGGTTCGGGTACGGCATAGGGTATGTGTTAGGTTTAGGGTTAGGGTTAGTTTGAGGGTTAGGGCTCGGTTTAGGGTACGGGTTAGGATTAGGGTACGTGTTAGGTTTAGGGTAGGGGTTAGGGTTAGGGTACGCGTTAGGGTTAGGGTAGTTATTAAACCTATCCCACTCTCTAGATACCCCTTAGCACGTCAAGGAGTATTATTTGGTGGTCCAGCCATGGAGAAGAGTTTAGACACTAGTAGAAGATAAAGAACACAACCATTATCAAGAAATCACATTAGGATTCTCTTTTTAACCTGTTCCTTAAAACACTAGTGCTTAGGAAATCTATTGGAGGCAGAAGCAGTCAAGGGTAGCTTAGGGTTAGGGTTAAGGTTAGGGTACGGCTTAGGGTACGGGTTCGGGTACGGGTTCGGGTACGGGTTTGGGTATGGCGTAGGGTATGGGTTAGGGTTAGGGTTAGGGTTAGTTTGAGGGTTAGGGCTCGGTTTAGGTTACGGGTTACGATTAGGGTACGAGTTAGGGTTAGGGTACGGGTTAGGGTTAGGGTACGCGTTAGGGTTAGGTTCGTTATTAAACCTATCCCACTCTCTAGATACCCCTTAGCACGTCAAAGAATATTATTTGGGGGTCCAGCCATGGAGAAGAGTTTAGACACTAGGAGAAGATAAGGAACACACCCATTATCAAGAAATCACATTAGGATTCTCTTTTTAACCTGTTCCTTAAAACACTAGTGCTTAGGAAATCTATTGGAGGCAGAAGCAGTCAAGGGTAGCTTAGGGTTAGGGTTAGGGTTAGGGTTAGGGTTATGGTACGGCTTAGGGTACGGGTTCGGGTACAGCTTCGGGGACGGCGTAGGGTATGGGTTAGGGTTAGGTTTAGGGTTAGTTTGAGGGTTAGGGCTCGGTTTAGGGTACGGGTTAGGATTAGGGTACGTGTTAGGGTTAGGGTACGCGTTAGGGTTAGGGTTGTTATTAAACCTATCCCACTGTCTAGATACCCCTTAGAACGTCAAGGAATATTATTTGGGGGTCCAGCCATGGAGAAGAGTTTAGACACTAGGAGAAGATAAGGAACACACCCATTATCAAGAAATCACATTAGGATTCTCTTTTTAACCTGTTCCTTAAAACACTAGTGCTTAGGAAATCTGTTGGAGGCAGAAGCAGTCAAGGGTAGCTTAGGGTTAGGGTTAGGGTTAGGGTACGGCTTAGGGTACGGGTTCGGGTACGGGTTTGGGTATGGCGTAGGGTATGGGTTAGGGTTCGGGTTAGGGTTAGTTTGAGGGTTAGGGCTCGGTTTAGGGTTCGGGTTAAGATTAGGGTACGTGTTAGGGTTAGGGTAGGGGTTAGGGTTAGGGTACGCGTTAGGGTTAGGGTAGTTATTAAACCTATCGCACTCTCTAGATACCCTTTAGCACGTCAAGGAATATTATTTGGGGGTCCAGCCATGGAGAAGAGTTTAGACACTAGGAGAAGATAAGGAACACACCCATTATCCTGAAATCACATTCGGATTCTGTTTTTAACCTGTTCCTTAATACACTAGTGCTTAGGAAATCTATTAGAGGCAGAAGCAGTGAAGGGTAGCTTAGAGTTAGGGTTAGGGTTAGGTTTAGGGTTAGGGTTAGGGTACGGCGTAGGGAACGGTTTCGGGTACGGGTTCGTGTACGGCGTAGGGTATGGGTTAGGGTTAGTGTTAGGGTTAGTTTGAGGGTTAGGGCTCGGTTTAGGGTACGGTTTAGGATTAGTGTACGTGTTAGGGTTAGGGTAGAGGTTAGGGTTAGGGTACGCGTTAGGGTTAGGGTAGTTATTAAACCTATCCCACTCTCTAGATACCCCTTAGAACGTCAAGGAATATTATTTGGGGGTTCAGCCATGGAGAAGAGTTTAGACACTAGGAAAAGATAAGGAACACACCCATTATCAAGAAATCACATTACGATTCTCTTTTTAACCTGTTCCTTAAAACACTAGTGCTTAGGAAATCTATTGGAGGCAGAAGCAGTCAAGGGTAGCTTAGGGTTAGGGTTAGGGTTAGGGTTAGGGTTATTGTTAGGGTAAGGCTTAGAGTACGGGTTCGGGTACGGGTTCGGGTACGGCGTAGGGTATGGGTTAGGGTTAGGGTTAGGGTTAGTTTGAGGGTTAGGGCTCGGTTTAGGGTACGGGTTAGGATTAGGGTACGTGTTAGGGTTAGGGTAGGTGTTAGGGTTAGGGTACGCATTAGGGTTAGGGTAGTTATTAAACCTATCCCACTCTCCAGATACCCCTTAGCACGTCAAGGAATAGTATTTGGGGGTCCAGCCATGGAGAAGAGTTTAGACACTAGGAGAAGATAAGGAACACACCCATTATCCTGAAATCACATTAGGATTTTCTTTTTAACCTGTTCCTTAAAACACTAGTGCTTATGAAATCTATTGGAGGCAGAAGCAGTCAAGGGTAGCTTAGGGTTAGGGTTAGGGTTAGGGTTAGGGTTAGGGTTAGTGTTAGGGTACGGGTTCCGGTACGGGTTCGGGTACGGCGTTGGGTATGGGTTAGGGTTAGGGTTAGGGTTAGTTTGAGGGTTAGGGCTCGGTTTAGGGTACGGGTTAGGATTAGGGTACGTGTTAGGGTTAGGGTAGGGGTTAGGGTTAGGGTACGCGTTAGGGTTAGGGTAGTTATTAAACCTATACCACTCTCTAGATACCCCTTAGCACGTCAAGGAATATTATTTGGGGGTCCAGCCATGGAGAAGAGTTTAGACACTAGGAGAAGATAAGGAACACACCCATTATCAAGAAATCACATTAGGATTCTCTTTTTAACCTGTTCCTTAAAACACTAGTGCTTAGGAAATCTATTGGAGGCAGAAGAAGTCAAGGGTAGCTTAGGGTTAGGGTTAGGGTTAGTGTTAGGGTACGGCTTAGGGTACGGGTTCGGGTACGGGTTCGGGTACGGCGTAGGGTATGGGTTAGGGTTAGGGTTAGGGTTAGTTTGAGGGTTAGGGCTCGGTTTAGGGTACGGGTTAGGATTAGGGTACGTGTTAGGGTTAGTGTAGGGGTTAGGGTTAGGGTACGCGTTAGGGTTACGGTAGTTATTAAACCTATCCCACTCCCTAGATACCCCTTAGCACGTCAAGGAATATTATTTGGGGGTCCAGCCATGGAGAAGAGTTTAGACACTAGGAGAAGATAAGGAACACACCCATTATCAAGAAATCACATTAGGATTCTCTTTTTAACCTGTTCCTTAAAACACTAGTGCTTAGGAAATCTATTGGAGGCAGAAGCAGTCAAGGGTAGCTTAGGGTTAGGGTTAGGGTTAGGGTACGGCTTAGGGTACGGGTTCGGGTCCGGGTTCGGGTACGGCGTAGGGTATGGGTTAGGGTTAGGGTTAGGGTTAGTTTGAGGGTTAGGGCTCGGTTTAGGGTACGGGTTAGGATTAGTGTACGTGTTAGGGTTAGGGTAGAGGTTAGGGTTAGGGTACGCGTTAGGGTTAGGGTAGTTATTAAACCTATCCCACTCTCTAGATACCCCTTAGCACGTCAAGGAATATTATTTGGGGGTCCAGCCTTGGAGAAGAGTTTAGACACTAGGAGAACATAAGGAACACACCCATTATCAAGAAATCACATTAGGATTCTCTTTTTAACCTGTTCCTTAAAACACTAGTGCTTAGGAAATCTATTGGAGGCAGAAGCAGTCAAGGGTAGCTTAGGGTTAGGGTTAGGGTTAGGGTTAGGGTTAGGGTTAGGGTATGGCTTAGGGTACGGGTTCGGGTACGGGTTCGTGTACGGCATAGGGTATGGGTTAGGGTTAGGGTTAGGGTTAGTTTGAAGGTTAGGGCTCGGTTTAGGGTACAGGTTAGGATTAGGGTTCGTGTTAGGGTTAGGGTAGGGGTTAGGGTTAGGGTACGCGTTAGGGTTAGGGTAGTTATTAAACCTATCCCACTCTCTAGATACCCCTTAGCACGTCTAGGAATATTATTTGGGGGTCCAACCATGGAGAAGAGTTTAGACAATAGGAGAAGATAAGGAACACACCCATTATCCTGAAATCACATTAGGATTCTCTTTTTAACCTGTTCCTTAATACACTAGTGCTTAGGAAATCTATTGTAGGCAGAAGCAGTCAAGGGTAGCTTAGGGTTAGGGTTAGGATTAGGGTTAGGGTTAGGGTACGGCTTAGGTTACGGGTTCGGGTACTGGTTCGGGTACGGCGTAGGGTATGGGTTAGGGTTAGGGTTAGGGTTAGTTTGAGTGTTAGGGCTCGGTTTAGGTTACGGGTTAGGATTAGGGTACGTGTTAGGGTTAGGGTAGGGGTTAGGGTTAGGGTACGCGTTAGGGTTAGGGTAGTTATTAAACCTATCCCACTCTCTAGATACCCCTTAGCACGTCAAGGAATATTATTTGGGTGTCCAGCCATGGAGAAGAGTTTAGACACTAGGAGAAGATATGGAACACACCCATTATCAAGAAATCACATTAGGATTCTCTTTTTAACCTGTTCCTTAAAACACTAGTGCTTAGGAAATCTATTGGAGGCAGAAGCAGTCAAGGGTAGCTTAGGGTTAGGTTTAGGGTTAGGGCTAGGGTTAGGGCACGGCTTAGGGTACGGGTTCGGGTACGGGTTCGGGTACGGCATAGGGTATGTGTTAGGTTTAGGGTTAGGGTTAGTTTGAGGGTTAGGGCTCGGTTTAGGGTACGGGTTAGGATTAGGGTACGTGTTAGGTTTAGGGTAGGGGTTAGGGTTAGGGTACGCGTTAGGGTTAGGGTAGTTATTAAACCTATCCCACTCTCTAGATACCCCTTAGCACGTCAAGGAGTATTATTTGGTGGTCCAGCCATGGAGAAGAGTTTAGACACTAGTAGAAGATAAAGAACACAACCATTATCAAGAAATCACATTAGGATTCTCTTTTTAACCTGTTCCTTAAAACACTAGTGCTTAGGAAATCTATTGGAGGCAGAAGCAGTCAAGGGTAGCTTAGGGTTAGGGTTAAGGTTAGGGTACGGCTTAGGGTACGGGTTCGGGTACGGGTTCGGGTACGGGTTTGGGTATGGCGTAGGGTATGGGTTAGGGTTAGGGTTAGGGTTAGTTTGAGGGTTAGGGCTCGGTTTAGGTTACGGGTTACGATTAGGGTACGAGTTAGGGTTAGGGTACGGGTTAGGGTTAGGGTACGCGTTAGGGTTAGGTTCGTTATTAAACCTATCCCACTCTCTAGATACCCCTTAGCACGTCAAAGAATATTATTTGGGGGTCCAGCCATGGAGAAGAGTTTAGACACTAGGAGAAGATAAGGAACACACCCATTATCAAGAAATCACATTAGGATTCTCTTTTTAACCTGTTCCTTAAAACACTAGTGCTTAGGAAATCTATTGGAGGCAGAAGCAGTCAAGGGTAGCTTAGGGTTAGGGTAAGGTTTATTGTTAGGGTAAGGCTTAGGGTACGGGTTCGGGTACGGGTTCGGGTACGGCCTAGGGTATGGGTTAGGGTTAGGGTTAGGGTTAGTTTGGGGGTTAGGGCTCGGTTTAGGGTACGGGTCAGGATTAGGGTACGTGTTAGGGTTAGGGTAGGGGTTAGGGTTAGGGTACGCGTTAGGGTTAGGGTAGTTATTAAACCTATCCCACTCTCTAGATACCCCTTAGCACGTCAAGGAATATTATTTGGGGGTCCAGCCATGGAGAAGAGTTTAGACACTAGGAGAAGATAAGGAACACACCCATTATCAAGAAATCACATTAGGATTCTCTTTTTAACCTGTTCCTTAAAACACTAGTGCTTAGGAAATCTATTGAAGGCAGAAGCAGTCAAGGGTAGCTTAGGGTTAGGGTTAGGGTTAGGGTACGGCTTAGGGTACGGGTTCGGGTACGGGTTCGGGTACGGGTTTGGGTATGGCGTAGGATAGGGGTTAGGGTTAGGGTTAGGGTTAGTTTGAGGGTTAGGTCTCGGTTTAGGGTACGGGTTAGGATTAGGGTACGGGTTAGGGTTAGGGTAGGTGTTAGGGTTAGGGTACGCGTTAGGGTTAGGGTAGTTATTAAACCTATCCCACTCTCTAGATACCCCTTAGCACGTCAAGGAATATTATTTGGGTGTCCAGCCATGGAGAAGAGTTTAGACACTAGGAGAAGATAAGGAACACACCCATTATCAAGAAATCACATTAGGATTCTCTTTTTAACCTGTTCCTTAAAACACTAGTGCTTAGGAAATCTATTGGAGGCAGAAGCAGTCAAGGGTAGCTTAGGGTTAGGGTTAGGGTTAGGGTTAGGGTTATGGTACGGCTTAGGGTACGGGTTCGGGTACAGCTTCGGGGACGGCGTAGGGTATGGGTTAGGGTTAGGTTTAGGGTTAGTTTGAGGGTTAGGGCTCGGTTTAGGGTACGGGTTAGGATTAGGGTACGTGTTAGGGTTAGGGTACGCGTTAGGGTTAGGGTTGTTATTAAACCTATCCCACTGTCTAGATACCCCTTAGAACGTCAAGGAATATTATTTGGGGGTCCAGCCATGGAGAAGAGTTTAGACACTAGGAGAAGATAAGGAACACACCCATTATCAAGAAATCACATTAGGATTCTCTTTTTAACCTGTTCCTTAAAACACTAGTGCTTAGGAAATCTGTTGGAGGCAGAAGCAGTCAAGGGTAGCTTAGGGTTAGGGTTAGGGTTAGGGTACGGCTTAGGGTACGGGTTCGGGTACGGGTTTGGGTATGGCGTAGGGTATGGGTTAGGGTTCGGGTTAGGGTTAGTTTGAGGGTTAGGGCTCGGTTTAGGGTTCGGGTTAAGATTAGGGTACGTGTTAGGGTTAGGGTAGGGGTTAGGGTTAGGGTACGCGTTAGGGTTAGGGTAGTTATTAAACCTATCGCACTCTCTAGATACCCTTTAGCACGTCAAGGAATATTATTTGGGGGTCCAGCCATGGAGAAGAGTTTAGACACTAGGAGAAGATAAGGAACACACCCATTATCCTGAAATCACATTCGGATTCTGTTTTTAACCTGTTCCTTAATACACTAGTGCTTAGGAAATCTATTAGAGGCAGAAGCAGTGAAGGGTAGCTTAGAGTTAGGGTTAGGGTTAGGTTTAGGGTTAGGGTTAGGGTACGGCGTAGGGAACGGTTTCGGGTACGGGTTCGTGTACGGCGTAGGGTATGGGTTAGGGTTAGTGTTAGGGTTAGTTTGAGGGTTAGGGCTCGGTTTAGGGTACGGTTTAGGATTAGTGTACGTGTTAGGGTTAGGGTAGAGGTTAGGGTTAGGGTACGCGTTAGGGTTAGGGTAGTTATTAAACCTATCCCACTCTCTAGATACCCCTTAGAACGTCAAGGAATATTATTTGGGGGTTCAGCCATGGAGAAGAGTTTAGACACTAGGAAAAGATAAGGAACACACCCATTATCAAGAAATCACATTACGATTCTCTTTTTAACCTGTTCCTTAAAACACTAGTGCTTAGGAAATCTATTGGAGGCAGAAGCAGTCAAGGGTAGCTTAGGGTTAGGGTTAGGGTTAGGGTTAGGGTTATTGTTAGGGTAAGGCTTAGAGTACGGGTTCGGGTACGGGTTCGGGTACGGCGTAGGGTATGGGTTAGGGTTAGGGTTAGGGTTAGTTTGAGGGTTAGGGCTCGGTTTAGGGTACGGGTTAGGATTAGGGTACGTGTTAGGGTTAGGGTAGGTGTTAGGGTTAGGGTACGCATTAGGGTTAGGGTAGTTATTAAACCTATCCCACTCTCTAGATACCCCTTAGCACGTCAAGGAATAGTATTTGGGGGTCCAGCCATGGAGAAGAGTTTAGACACTAGGAGAAGATAAGGAACACACCCATTATCCTGAAATCACATTAGGATTTTCTTTTTAACCTGTTCCTTAAAACACTAGTGCTTATGAAATCTATTGGAGGCAGAAGCAGTCAAGGGTAGCTTAGGGTTAGGGTTAGGGTTAGGGTTAGGGTTAGGGTTAGTGTTAGGGTACGGGTTCCGGTACGGGTTCGGGTACGGCGTTGGGTATGGGTTAGGGTTAGGGTTAGGGTTAGTTTGAGGGTTAGGGCTCGGTTTAGGGTACGGGTTAGGATTAGGGTACGTGTTAGGGTTAGGGTAGGGGTTAGGGTTAGGGTACGCGTTAGGGTTAGGGTAGTTATTAAACCTATACCACTCTCTAGATACCCCTTAGCACGTCAAGGAATATTATTTGGGGGTCCAGCCATGGAGAAGAGTTTAGACACTAGGAGAAGATAAGGAACACACCCATTATCAAGAAATCACATTAGGATTCTCTTTTTAACCTGTTCCTTAAAACACTAGTGCTTAGGAAATCTATTGGAGGCAGAAGAAGTCAAGGGTAGCTTAGGGTTAGGGTTAGGGTTAGTGTTAGGGTACGGCTTAGGGTACGGGTTCGGGTACGGGTTCGGGTACGGCGTAGGGTATGGGTTAGGGTTAGGGTTAGGGTTAGTTTGAGGGTTAGGGCTCGGTTTAGGGTACGGGTTAGGATTAGGGTACGTGTTAGGGTTAGTGTAGGGGTTAGGGTTAGGGTACGCGTTAGGGTTACGGTAGTTATTAAACCTATCCCACTCCCTAGATACCCCTTAGCACGTCAAGGAATATTATTTGGGGGTCCAGCCATGGAGAAGAGTTTAGACACTAGGAGAAGATAAGGAACACACCCATTATCAAGAAATCACATTAGGATTCTCTTTTTAACCTGTTCCTTAAAACACTAGTGCTTAGGAAATCTATTGGAGGCAGAAGCAGTCAAGGGTAGCTTAGGGTTAGGGTTAGGGTTAGGGTACGGCTTAGGGTACGGGTTCGGGTCCGGGTTCGGGTACGGCGTAGGGTATGGGTTAGGGTTAGGGTTAGGGTTAGTTTGAGGGTTAGGGCTCGGTTTAGGGTACGGGTTAGGATTAGTGTACGTGTTAGGGTTAGGGTAGAGGTTAGGGTTAGGGTACGCGTTAGGGTTAGGGTAGTTATTAAACCTATCCCACTCTCTAGATACCCGTTAGCACGTCAAGGAATATTATTTGGGGGTCCAGCCTTGGAGAAGAGTTTAGACACTAGGAGAACATAAGGAACACACCCATTATCAAGAAATCACATTAGGATTCTCTTTTTAACCTGTTCCTTAAAACACTAGTGCTTAGGAAATCTATTGGAGGCAGAAGCAGTCAAGGGTAGCTTAGGGTTAGGGTTAGGGTTAGGGTTAGGGTTAGGGTTAGGGTATGGCTTAGGGTACGGGTTCGGGTACGGGTTCGTGTACGGCATAGGGTATGGGTTAGGGTTAGGGTTAGGGTTAGTTTGAAGGTTAGGGCTCGGTTTAGGGTACAGGTTAGGATTAGGGTTCGTGTTAGGGTTAGGGTAGGGGTTAGGGTTAGGGTACGCGTTAGGGTTAGGGTAGTTATTAAACCTATCCCACTCTCTAGATACCCCTTAGCACGTCTAGGAATATTATTTGGGGGTCCAACCATGGAGAAGAGTTTAGACAATAGGAGAAGATAAGGAACACACCCATTATCCTGAAATCACATTAGGATTCTCTTTTTAACCTGTTCCTTAATACACTAGTGCTTAGGAAATCTATTGTAGGCAGAAGCAGTCAAGGGTAGCTTAGGGTTAGGGTTAGGATTAGGGTTAGGGTTAGGGTACGGCTTAGGTTACGGGTTCGGGTACTGGTTCGGGTACGGCGTAGGGTATGGGTTAGGGTTAGGGTTAGGGTTAGTTTGAGTGTTAGGGCTCGGTTTAGGTTACGGGTTAGGATTAGGGTACGTGTTAGGGTTAGGGTAGGGGTTAGGGTTAGGGTACGCGTTAGGGTTAGGGTAGTTATTAAACCTATCCCACTCTCTAGATACCCCTTAGCACGTCAAGGAATATTATTTGGGGGTCCAGCCATGGAGAAGAGTTTAGACACTAGGAGAAGATAAGGAACACACCCATTATCAAGAAAGCACATTAGGATTCTCTTTTTAACCTGTTCCTTAAAACACTAGTGCTTAGGAAATCTATTGGAGGCAGAAGCAGTCAAGGGTAGCTTAGGGTTAGGGTTACGGTTAGGTTTAGGGTTAGTGTTAGGGTACGGATTCGGGTACGGGTTCGGGTACGGCGTAGGGTATGGGTTAGGGTTAGGGTTAGGGTTAGTTTGAGGGTTAGGGATCGGTTTAGGGTACGGGTTAGGATTAGGGTACGTGTTAGGGTTAGGGTAGGTGTTAGGGTTAGGGCACGCGTTAGGGTTAGGGTAGTTATTAAACCTATCCCACTCTCTAGATACCCCTTAGCACGTCAAGGAATATTATTTGGGGGTCCAGCCATGGAGAAGAGTTTAGACACTAGGAGAAGATAAGGAACACACCCATTATGAAGAAATCACATTAGGATTCTCTTTTTAACCTGTTCCTTAAAACACTAGTGCTTAGGAAATCTATTGGAGGCAGAAGAAGTCAAGGGTAGCTTAGGTTTAGGGTTAGGGTTAGTGTTAGGGTACGGCTTAGGGTACGGGTTCGGGTACGGCGTAGGATATGGGTTAGGGTTAGGGTTAGTGTTAGTTTGAGGGTTAGGGCTCGGTTTAGGGTACGGGTTAGGATTAGGGTACGTGTTAGGGTTAGTGTAGGGGTTAGGGTTAGGGTACGCGTTAGGGTTACGGTAGTTATTAAACCTATCCCACTCTCTAGATACCCCTTAGCACGTCAAGGAATATTATTTGGGGGTCCAGCCATGGAGAAGAGTTTAGACACTAGGAGAAGATAAGGAACACACCCATTATCAAGAAATCACATTAGGATTCTCTTTTTAACCTGTTCCTTAAAACACTAGTGCTTAGGAAATCTACTGGAGGCAGAAGCAGTCAAGGGTAGCTTAGGGTTAGGGTTAGGGTTAGGGTACGGCTTAGGGTACGGGTTCGGGTCCGGGTTCGGGTACGGCTTAGGGTATGGGTTAGGGTTAGGGTTAGGGTTAGTTTGAGGGTTAGGGCTCGGTTTAGGGTTCGGGTTAAGATTAGGGTACGTGTTAGGGTTAGGGTAGGGGTTAGGGTTAGGGTACGCGTTAGGGTTAGGGTAGTTATTAAACCTATCCCACTCTCTAGATACCCTTTAGCACGTCAAGGAATATTATTTGGGGGTCCAGCCATGGAGAAGAGTTTAGACACTAGGAGAAGATAAGGAACACACCCATTATCCTGAAATCACATTAGGATTCTGTTTTTAACCTGTTCCTTAATACACTAGTGCTTAGGAAATCTATTAGAGGCAGAAGCAGTGAAGGGTAGCTTAGAGTTAGGGTTAGGGTTAGGTTTAGGGTTAGGGTTAGGGTACGGCGTAGGGAACGGGTTCGGGTACGGGTTCGGGTTAGGGTTAGGGTTAGGGTTAGGGTTAGTGTTAGGGTACGGGTTCCGGTACGGGTTCGGGTACGGCGTTGGGTATGGGTTAGGGTTAGGGTTAGGGTTAGTTTGAGGGTTAGGGCTCGGTTTAGGGTACGGTTTAGGATTAGGGTACGTGTTAGGGTTAGGGTACGCGTTAGGGTTAGGGTACGCGTTAGGGTTACGGTAGTTATTAAACCTATCCCACTCTCTAGATACCCCTTAGCACGTCAAGGAATATTATTTGGGGGTCCAGCCATGGAGAAGAGTTTAGACACTAGGAGAAGATAAGGAACACACCCATTATCAAGAAATCACATTAGGATTCTCTTTTTAACCTTTTCCTTAAAACACTAGTGCTTAGGAAATCTATTGGAGGCAGAAGAAGTCAAGGGTAGCTTAGGGTTAGGGTTAGGGTTAGTGTTAGGGTACGGCTTAGGGTACGGGTTCGGGTACGGGTTCGGGTACGGCGTAGGGTATGGGTTAGGGTTAGGGTTAGGGTTAGTTTGAGGGTTAGGGCTCGGTTTAGGGTACGGGTTAGGATTAGGGTACGTGTTAGGGTTAGTGTAGGGGTTAGGGTTAGGGTACGCGTTAGGGTTACGGTAGTTATTAAACCTATCCCACTCTCTAGATACCCCTTAGCACGTCAAGGAATATTATTTGGGGGTCCAGCCATGGAGAGGAGTTTAGACACTAGGAGAAGATAAGGAACACACCCATTATCAAGAAATCACATTACGATTCTCTTTTTAACCTGTTCCTTATAACACTAGTGCTTAGGAAATCTATTGGAGGCAGAAGCAGTCAAGGGTAGCTTAGGGTTAGGGTTAGGGTTAGGGTTAGGGTTAGGGTTAGGGTTAGGGTACGGCTTAGGGTACGGCTTAGGGTACGGGTTCGGGTACGGGTTCGTGTACGGCATAGGGTATGGGTTAGGGTTAGGGTTAGGGTTAGTTTGAAGGTTAGGGCTCGGTTTAGGGTACAGGTTAGGATTAGGGTTCGTGTTAGGGTTAGGGTAGGGGTTAGGGTTAGGGTACGCGTTAGGGTTAGGGTAGTTATTAAACCTATCCCACTCTCTAGATACCCCTTAGCACGTCTAGGAATATTATTTGGGGGTCCAGCCATGGAGAAGAGTTTAGACACTAGGAGAAGATAAGGAACACACCCATTATCAAGAAAGCACATTAGGATTCTCTTTTTAACCTGTTCCTTAAAACACTAGTGCTTAGGAAATCTATTGGAGGCAGAAGCAGTCAAGGGTAGCTTAGGGTTAGGGTTAGGGTTAGGGTTAGGGTTAGGGTTAGGGTACGGCTTAGGGTACGGGTTCGGGTACGGCGTAGGGTATGGGTTAGGGTTAGGGTTAGGGTTAGTTTGAGGGTTAGGGCTCGGTTTAGGGTACGGGTTAGGATTAGGGTACGTGTTAGGTTTAGGGTAGGTGTTAGGGTTAGGGTACGCGTTAGGGTTAGGGTAGTTATTAAACCTATCCCACTCTCTAGATACCCCTTAGCACGTCAAGGAATATTATTTGGGGGTCGAGCCATGGAGAAGAGTTTAGACACTAGGAGAAGATAAGGAACACACCCATTATGAAGAAATCACATTAGGATTCTCTTTTTAACCTGTTCCTTAAAACACTAGTGCTTAGGAAATCTATTGGAGGCAGAAGAAGTCAAGGGTAGATTAGGTTTAGGGTTAGGGTTAGTGTTAGGGTACGGCTTAGGGTACGGGTTCGGGTACGGGTTCGGGTACGGCGTACGGTATGGGTTAGGGTTAGGGTTAGTGTTAGTTTGAGGGTTAGGGCTCGGTTTAGGGTACGGGTTAGGATTAGGGTACGTGTTAGTGTTAGTGTAGGGGTTAGGGTTAGGGTACGCGTTAGGGTTACGGTAGTTATTAAACCTATCCCACTCTCTAGATACCCCTTAGCACGTCAAGGAATATTATTTGGGGGTCCAGCCATGGAGAAGAGTTTAGACACTAGGAGAAGATAAGGAACACACCCATTATCAAGAAATCACATTAGGATTCTCTTTTTAACCTGTTCCTTAAAACACTAGTGCTTAGGAAATCTATTGGAGGCAGAAGCAGTCAAGGGTAGCTTAGGGTTAGGGTTAGGGTTAGGGTACGTCTTAGGGTACGGGTTCGGGTCCGGGTTCGGGTACGGCGTAGGGAACGGGTTCGGGTACGGGTTCGGGTACGGCGTAGGGTATGGGTTAGGGTTAGGGTTAGGGTTAGTTTGAGGGTTAGGGCTCGGTTTAGGGTACGGTTTAGGATTAGTGTACGTGTTAGGGTTAGGGTAGAGGTTAGGGTTAGGGTACGCGTTAGGGTTAGGGTAGTTATTAAACCTATCCCACTCTCTAGATACCCCTTAGAACGTCAAGGAATATTATTTGGGGGTTCAGCCATGGAGAAGAGTTTAGACACTAGGAAAAGATATGGAACACACCCATTATCAAGAAATCACATTACGATTCACTTTTTAACCTGTTCCTTAAAACACTAGTGCTTAGGAAATCTATTGAAGGCAGAAGCAGTCAAGGGTAGCTTAGGGTTAGGGTTACGGTTATTGTTAGGGTAAGGCTTAGAGTACGGGTTCGGGTACGGGTTCGGGTACGGCGTAGGGTATGGGTTAGGGTTAGGGTTAGGGTTAGTTTGAGGGTTAGGGCTCGGTTTAGGGTACGGGTTAGGATTAGGGTACGTGTTAGGGTTAGGGTAGGTGTTAGGGTTAGGGTACACGTTAGGGTTAGTGTAGTTATTAAACCTATCCCACTCTCTAGATACCCCTTAGCACGTCAAGGAATATTATTTGGGGGTCCAGCCATGGAGAAGAGTTTAGACACTAGGAGAAGATAAGGAACACACCCATTATCCTGAAATCACATTAGGATTTTCTTTTTAACCTGTTCCTTAAAACACTAGTGCTTAGGAAATCTATTGGAGGCAGAAGCAGTCAAGGGTAGCTTAGGGTTAGGGTTAGGGTTAGGGTTAGGGTTAGTGTTAGGGTACGGGTTCCGGTACGGGTTCGGGTCCGGCGTTGGGTATGGGTTAGGGTTAGGGTTAGGGTTAGTTTGAGGGTTAGGGCTCGGTTTAGGGTACGGTTTAGGATTATGGTACGTGTTAGGGTTAGGGTAGGGGTTAGGGTTAGGGTACGCGTTAGGGTTAGGTTAGTTATTAAACCTATCCCACTCTCTAGATACCCCTTAGCACGTCAAGGAATATTATTTGGGGGTCCAGCCATGGAGAAGAGTTTAGACACTAGGAGAAGATAAGGAACACACCCATTATCAAGAAATCACATTAGGATTCTCTTTTTAACCTTTTCCTTAAAACACTAGTGCTTAGGAAATCTATTGGAGGCAGAAGAAGTCAAGGGTAGCTTAGGGTTAGGGTTAGGGTTAGTGTTAGGGTACGGCTTAGGGTACGGGTTCGGGTCCGGGTTCGGGTACGGCGTAGGGTATGGGTTAGGGTTAGGGTTAGGGTTAGTTTGAGGGTTAGGGCTCGGTTTAGGGTACGGGTTAGGATTAGTGTACGTGTTAGGGTTAGGGTAGAGGCTAGGGTTAGGGTACGCGTTAGGGTTAGGGTAGTTATTAAACCTATCCCACTCTCTAGATACCCCTTAGCACGTCAAGGAATATTATTTGGGGGTCCAGCCTTGGAGAAGAGTTTAGACACTAGGAGAAGATAAGGAACACACCCATTATCAAGAAATCACATTAGGATTCTCTTTTTAACCTGTTCCTTAAAACACTAGTGCTTAGGAAATCTATTGGAGGCAGAAGCAGTCAAGGGTAGCTTAGGGTTAGGTTTAATGTTAGGGTACGGCTTAGGGTACGGGTTCGGGTCCGGGTTCGGGTACGGCGTAGGGTATGTGTTAGGGTTAGGGTTAGGGTTAGTTTGAGGGTTAGGGCTCGGTTTAGGGTACGGGTTAGGATTAGTGTACGTGTTAGGGTTAGGGTAGAGGTTAGGGTTAGGGTACGCGTTAGGGTTAGGGTAGTTATTAAACCTATCCCACTCTCTAGATACCCCTTAGCACGTCAAGGAATATTATTTGGGGGTCCAGCCTTGGAGAAGAGTTTAGACACTAGGAGAAGATAAGGAACACACCCATTATCAAGAAATCACATTAGGATTCTCTTTTTAACCTGTTCCTTAAAACACTAGTGCT
>NW_027175700.1:0-52271 GCF_028021215.1 Eschrichtius robustus | reverse complement strand
GCAAAAGGAACTTCATTTTCCTACATCTTTCCAGAATCAGAATCTTGCTCACCTCTGGCCCAGGCTCAAAGGGAGCTCTTGTCGTCAGAGAAAAATTAAGGAGTTCTCCACTGCCTGTGAAAGTAACTGAGGATGCTTTCTGATACATTGCAGGCACGGAGAGAGAGCATGTTTAGCTTAGTCAAGGCCTCTTTCATGACATGGAAAGAAAAGAGGTCAAAGTTACATTAAAATGAAGAATCAAAGAGTTCTTTGATTTTTGAAAGAAATCATTAATTGCATGACTTTTGATCAGACTGCATGTCTTATCAAATCTGGAGCTCATCCTTGCACGTGGATGAATAATACAAGAGTCCCCACAAGATCCCTCTTCCTCTGCAGCCCCATGTTTTTCTCCCTTTGGCTGGTGACAGTGGTTTTTGTCCTCTACGTGAGTTGGATGGGTTGGGAATGTGTCACTTTGAAAAGAAGATGCCCTAACACCTGTCCATAAAAAAGGCAGAGTTCTGGTTACCTCAGCCCTCCCATCCATTCTGGGCACCCACTCAGGGCTCCAAAATGATCTTGTTGGCTGGACCTTCACAGTAGATAGGTGTGAATTAAATGACGAAGCTCTGGGCTGCGTCAGACAGAGGGGGCAAATCATAGTGTCTGATAGGACAGGTATTTTGCCTGTTTTTAAATTTCTACACAATGGGGGATCCTTTTCTAGGCTGACCCATCTGGAAGTTGCTTCCCCCCCCGCCCCCCCCAGGTATCAAATTCAGCCTCAACAGAACATGGGCCCTCAGAGATGCCACAAACATAGAGACCCCAGAATGAGAAAAAGGAGACCGCTGTAAACCTGGATCTCAAGGAGGACAGAAACAGGCATTTTGCAGACAGCATGAAAGGAAAGCACAGAAAATGACTCCACTTAAAACAGAATTTTGAGCTACAACAGCTCCGGGGACTTGAATTCTCTCCAGTTAGTAAATACATAGTTTGCACCATCTTACCACAGAATAATCTGAGATAAGACGAGAGACGGGGTACTAAAGATCGACAAAACCTAGATTTTGAGTGAGGAGGACTCTGAAATGGGCAAGAATAGAGACATTTGCACTCAATACAAAAAGCTGAGAGCTTTGTCCACCCTTGTGAGGAAGGTGAGTATTAAGAACCTCAGTAAAGGGGCTTCCCTGGTGGCGCAGTGGTTGAGAATCTGCCTGCCAATGCAGGGGACACGGGTTCGAGCCCTGGTCTGGGAAGATCCCACATGCCGCGGAGCAACTGGGCCCGTGAGCCACAACTACTGAGCCTGAGCGTCTGGAGCCTCTGCTCTGCAACAAGAGAGGCCGCGATAGTGAGAGGCCCGCGCACCGCGATGAAGAGTGGCCCCCACTCGCCGCAACTGGAGAAAGCCCTCGCACAGAAACGAAGACCCAACACAGCCAAAAATAAAAATAATAAATAAATAATAAATTAAAAAGTTTAAAACAAAACCAAAAACATAAAATCTGGAAAAAAGTTGAACACCTATATACCCACTGCAGACTTTACAATTAGTATTTTGGAAAAAAAAAAAAAAAAAAAAAAAAAAAAGAACCTCAGTAAAAATGACTTAGAGTCTTCAATTAATCCTTTTCTTAGTAAAATTGGAGGGAGATAAACAACCTTAGTAATCGTTACGGATAATATCCGGACTATGGGTGTGTCATTGGCAATGATATTAGAACCATTCCTGGAGTATTACAATGGGCTGGTCATTGTCAAGGGCACTTTCAAATATTGTGCTGCTCTGCCCGAGCGCACTGCAGTGTAGATGTGATGAGTCCCACTTCACAGAACATAAACTGAGACTCAGACAGGATATATGATGCTTTATAACACCAAATACAGAAAAACTTAAAGAAAAAAATGTCCCGTAGTCAAATCAGTACTGTTATTTTAATCACTTTTTCTGCACTTGTATTATTAAAATTTTAACAAAATGAAATACTCCATCTAGTATTTTGTACCCTGCTTGTACACTACATCTTCCCACCATTAAATATTCTTGGAGAAAATCATTTGTAATGAATGAACTGTTTTCCATCCTTTTTTTAAAAAAAATCTTTATTGGAGTATAATTGCTTTACAATGGTGTGTTAGTTTCTGCTTTATAACAAAGTGAATCAGCTATACATACACATATATCCCCATATCTCCTCCCTCTTGCGTCTCCCTCCCACCCTCCCTATCCCACCCCTCTAGGTGGTCACAAAGCACCGAGCTGATCTCCCTGTGCTACGCGGCTGCTTCCCACTAGCGACCTATTTTACATTTGGTAGTATATATAAGTCCATGCCACTCTCTCACTTCGTCCCAGCTTCCCCTTCCCCTTCCCCGTGTCCTCAAGTCCATTTTCTACGTCTGCGTCTTTATTTTCCATTCTTAAGTTGGGCCATCCGTTATTTAACCACCCCCTATTGTGGGATTTTTAGGTAGCTTCTACTATTTTTTCTATTACACTACTGGCTGAGATGAATATTCTTGAACATAAGTCTTGCACATAAATTTGACTTTCACCTTAGGATAAGATCCTAAAAGCAAAATTACTGGCTCCAAGTGTATGAACATTTTAAGGCTGTTGATACACAAATTGCCAAATTACCCTCCAGAGGCTTCGCACCAATTTCCATCCCCATCAGCAGCAACAGATGAAAACGGCCTTTTCCTTACATCCTTAGCGGCCAATTTTGTGCGTTCTTAAAACTTTCTACCGATTAGATGAGCAAAAAAGAAATAGATTTATAACTTGCATTTCTTTGTTAGGTAGTGAAGTTGAACATCTTTCCATATTTATTGGGGATAAGCTTGTGTTCTATGGTGAATGCCCTGTCGCATCTTCTGCCCGTGTATCTATCACTGTGTTGGGAGATGCTGGGATGCAGAACCTTCTTCGGTGCCTGGTGTGGTTCTGCTCCTGCTGACACAGAGTCCTCTCTCCGTGGAAGATGGCTGCTCCATAGCACTGAGAAAAGTCAGCACCCCTACAGCCTGCCATGGGCCTGGAAGTGATGTCTCAGTGGCTCTGGAGGAATTACATTCAGGTCCCTGGATTTAGCAACTCACCAGCAACCAGAACTGGTACTTCAGGACTAAATGACTCTGCAGTGTATCAGTTCGCATGAACTTGACCTTCTTCCCACCTTTTCACCCAAGTGACTGAATCAGGCCAAGCTGCGGTGGAGACACAGCTTCGTCTCTCTTCTCCCGGGAGTGGGACTGAAAAGCCAGTACAGAGCAGATCATCCCTGCAGACACTCGCTGGGTGACCCCGGGGCACAGCAGGAGGAAAGAAGGGTGATCATCCTCACCCTTCTTGGAGGGTGGAGCCACGTTCCAAAAACAGATGCAGTAAGCACGAACCACACAACCACCCAGATGAACTTGAACTCAGCAGTTGGAATGAATAACCCCTCCTTTCTGCAAGTCACTGCTCACCCTGTGCCTCTCTCCATTGGTGAGTGGTTCCTTCTGGCTTGAAATCACTACTGGTGACTTACCACTGCTGGTGCTTTACATTGTTGTTTCCCCCACGAGAATGTCAAGTTCAGGGCATCCAGTTCCTCCGCGTGAAACCCTTTGTAGTTGCTATGGGTGAACGGATGAGTGAGTGATAAATGAACAAAACAATTTTTCCCTAGCACTTCCATGCTGTTTCTAAATGACAGATTTCCACAGCTCCCTCCCCGATACAACCACAGACTCTTTGAAGACATTTCTCTCTCTCCCCGCATGCCTGGCACAAAGGGGGATAAATGCTAATCGAGGGAATGAATGAAACAAACCTTATCTGGACCACAAGAACGCACGCCTACTTGAGCTCATCTTTTTTTTTTTTGATGTTTTACTTTAAATTTTATTTCCTGCCCCCAAACATCCGTTAAGCGCCCAGGAGAAGGAAAAGGGGATGTGACTAGCAATAGAGAGAAATCTTCTTCACAACAATGGCCATGGCAAGCTTAGGCACTTTTGGTGAAATCTCTCTGGGAAGTACTGGCAGAGGAATAAAAGGCAAACTGACACAGAAGTATTGCTTGGTGTGCATTTCCAGGCTCTGCCTTCTTTCTCATCTCTTGGTGGCAGGCGGAGGAAGAGGAGAAAAGGTTAAACTTTTTTATAAACCGGCAGAATAAGCTTATCACATCCTCTCACTATCTCTGCATAGGTTCTAGTCTCTGCAGCATTATATAAGCTTTGCCCAAAGTAATGAACAGTTGAAAGTCAAATGTAATACTTCACCAAACAACTTAAAAATGCTTGCACACCGGAAAGGATTAAGTTGCAGAGAACACAAATGGACCCAGAGCAACCTTTGCCAAAAGAGAATATTGTGCTAAATGGACAGCCATAGCTCTTTTCCATATGAAGAAACAGTCAGAAGGATACAAGAACTTGGTCAAAATCACACAAGTAAGTAGGACAGAATCTGGTCTGTCTGTCCCAAGGGTTGTGTTCTTTAACCACCAGGCTAGCTTTTCTCGAATCTGATTCATGCATAGCATAACTCTACACCTCTGTTTGCCTTGAATATTCCCTGTTTATACGTATGCCTGCTGCAGTTTTTCACATTGCCCACTTTGACTCCCAAAAGCAACCGAGAATACACAATAATTTGGTCACTCTATCCATGGACCACTGTGGTGGGACTACCCAGGAAGCTCATTAAAAGTGCAGCTTCCAGAGCCCTACTCCAGATCTAGATAAGTTTTCTGAGGGTTGGCTCAAGAATCCAGGTACAAGTCTTTTTAAGTGGTTTTGTGGAACCCCCCAGGTGAGTCTCTCGCTCTCTTAAGTTAATAAACCATTTATTCTGCCTCCCGCAGATGCCCAGCCAGGTCCTGTTGAGGTAGGAGTCCCCGCACCACATCAGAGGGATGCTCCCAGCCAAGTCATCTCTGGAGCCTTGGAGAATCTGAATGGTCTCGTGCTGGCCCACCTGCCATGACAAACCTCTTCCAGAGCATTCCCCTTCACATTTTACCTTCTACCACTCCCAAAGGCAGTCTGCTCCAATGAGGCCTGACTTCGTCTGTCCTAACGAGCACCCGCTCATTCAAGCAGTTTAGGAATGCAAGGTGCTGTGGTTCTCAACCAGGGTGGCCCAACCTCTAAAATAGTAGTCCAAGCAGTCTCTACCTCCTGGGCACATCCCCTCTGCAACAGCCCCAGTAAACGAATGTCCCATCCTTGCTTTTTCAAGGTCGGCAACAGGGAGTCCCCTCCTAAAGAAGGTTCTCTCGCATTGCCACACTCTCAAAGGCTGCCCCCAGTGTGCTTCCTTCCTGTGGGCCTGATCAGGCTAAGGGCAGAGTTGTCTCTTTCCTTCTCTGAGTCGGACCAAATCGTCTTAGTAACACCTCCTCACAGTGGTGACCATGTGTTTCACGGGGGCTGCTGCTGAGCCTTTATCTCATCCTTTCATGGTGGAGAGAGAGAGGATTATAATGATTTTTACTTCTAGGGGAGAGGGGAGTGTAATGATTATGTTGTCATTTTGTATCATGTCCTTTGGTCATGAACTTGTTTTGAATTTCATATGAAAATGGGCCCACCATTCCCACTTTGTGAGGTCATTCAGCACCCTCATTTTGCACCTTTAACATCTCTCTCAGTATCACTTGGAAATGTTTGAAATGGCATGAGCTTGTCCTCACATTCCTATCAGCTGTAAATCCGGAGCCCCAACATGAACCTAACCATTGAGCAGAACACCTCTCCACTACCGTGTAACACTGGGTAGGCCCCTTCGCCTCTTGGTTTTCTTCAGTCCTCAGTTGTGAAAATGTGAGGGTTCTATGAATTTACATTTGGGGCAGGACAAGGTCGAGGAGAGTGTGTCTTTGCTTTTATTCTTCCAAACTGGAATGTCTTCCCTCTCCTCCCCATGGGTCCAAATCTCACTTGTCCTTCAGGCCCACTGCCAAGGAGCCTTCCCTGATTCCCCAGTCCACACAAACCTCTGCCTCTTAGGGTCAGTGCCATACAACCTAGCTGTCTCTTACGTTAATCTTGCCTCTCAAGCCAGTCTCAGAAAGTGGGTCTCTCTTGCCCTCCTGGGGCCCCTGGGGCTGTGCCAGCCCACCGGCACGCCCCACGTGGGGTGTCTGCTAGAGTAGGGCATGGGTGGGGAGGCCCAGGTGTGAGGGGCCAGGCAGAGTACCTCTGCCTCCCCCCCTGCTCTCCTCCACAAAACTGCCCCTCCTCCTGAAGCCTGACCCCCAAGTCACACGTTCCTTATCATGACCTCACTGGGTAGTGATGACCTCACCGGCCTTCTAACAGTTTCCATGGCAGCGTAACTGCCAACGTGCTGCCCTCAGAGAAACTTCCCTGACAGTTCTCCACCAGATACCAATCTCTTTGGTTGTCTGAGAGAGAATGTGTGACCGGATCCTCTATCTTTACTCGAACCTGTGCTCTGTTCCATGGGTGGGCAGTGCGGCAGGTACACCGAGACCGGGCATCTCTACAGGAGGCATGGTGTCCATGCAACCTCACCTGGCTGCCTCATGTTCCTGTGGGGCTTGCCCACTACGTATACCTGAGCGCGGCCCCAGCTGTAAGTAATACCAGTGACCTGGGACACCTTCAGGGACCCACAGTGCTCACTGCTGAGGACAAGTGAAAGGTCATCCCCGGACAAGTGTGCAGGATGGTCCTGATCTTTATAAATGTAGCTTTCCCCTTTGGGCTACAGGATGCTTCCATTCAGACCCTTTCCTGATTGGCCTCTTAGCAAAAGACAAGTGCATTTTTGTTGGCAAATGGTAAATGGAGCAGTTTGAGGAAGAGGGCCACTCCTGAAACACACCTTCAAACCCAGGCACCTCTGTGCTGTCATGTAGACATCTATATCGGTGCCCTCAGACACATCCCATCCTGACCTGCTGAGTACTAGGGGAGAGGGTGGTGCCATATTGATGGGAAGACCGGAAGAACCAAGAGGGCTGTTGAAGTGCTAATGAGACTGGAGGGCTGAGGAGATGGTGTCCCAGGAGGCTGGGTTGATGTGAGCCTAGACTTGGTACCCAGAACGCGGTTCTCAGTCTCCTGATCACTCTGCCTCAGTATTTGGCCTTGTTCTAATCTACATAAGAGTATCAGAGGGCTAGAGTTCAGTGTGGTCGAAACAGGCAGTATAAATGGGGCCCAAGAGGGGTTGCCAAGGTGGGCGGGGTTCTTAACCAATTTATATTAGATTATTTTTTTCCAAAACTTGAAAGACATTTCCATTAAAGCCTCAGAAGTGACAGACTGCAAGAAATGTTTTCTCTGTTGTGGAAGGGAGAGATGGAGAGGCTCATGGTTGCAATGACTTTCGGGTTCTACTGTTTACCCTGGAAACGGTGAAGAGACTTCCTCATGTGCTGCAGCCGTAGGCTCTAGGAATTGCTTTTGCAGCCAGTGTCCCTTCTCTAGGGACCCATAGAGGTGATGGGCCAAGGCTGTGTTTTGGATGTCAAGTCGATTAAAGGTCTTCAGCCAGAAACTGGGAGAGACATGAGAGAGGGAAATTCTGGCAGGAGGCTGTGTACAGCAGAAGTGACTGATCAGTTCTGATTTTCTTTGCAGCAGCAGTGGCTCCCGTTTCTCCCCCTACCCCTGGTCACTACCATGTCCTCTACCGAGGGTGTGGAGAAACGCAGTTGGGCTGGCATGGGGAGACATACTGCCTGGTTGGTGGCTATCGGGCCTACGGGGATGTTCCTTTGGCCACGCCAGCAAAGGTGGAAGCAGAGAAGCCAGTCCCCAGACATGCTCCCAAGAGAAAGCACGCTCCGGAAGAGTCAGACGAAGACCTGGGTTGCCCCAGACCCAAAATCCGGCGATGGGAGCATTCAAGCAGCTTCGGACTACAAGGTGCTTTGATTCTCAAGCAGGGTGGCCCAACCTCTGGGCACATCCCCTCTGCAACAGCCCCAGTAAACGAATGTCCCATCCTTACTTTCTCAAGGTCGGCAACAGGGAGTCCCCTCCTAAAGAAGGTTCTCTCGCATTGCCACACTCTCAAAGGCTGCCCCCAGTGTGCTTCCTTCCTGTGGGCCTGATCAGGCTAAGGGCAGAGTTGTCTCTTTCCTTCTCTGAGTCGGACCAAATCGTCTTAGTAACACCTCCTCACAGTGGTGACCATGTGTTTCACGGGGGCTGCTGCTGAGCCTTTATCTCATCCTTTCATGGTGGAGAGAGGGAGGATTATAATGATTTTTACTTCTAGGGGAGAGGGTGGTGCCATATTCATGGGAAGACCGGAAGAACCAAGAGGGCTGTTGAAGTGCTAATGAGACTGGAGGGCTGAGGAGATGGTGTCCCAGGAGGCTGGGTTGATGTGAGCCTAGACTTGGTACCCAGAACGCGGTTCTCAGTCTCCTGATCACTCTGCCTCAGTATTTGGCCTTGCTCTAATCTACATAAAAGTATCAGAGGGCTAGAGTTCAGTGTGGTCGAAACAGGCAGTATAAATGGGGCCCAAGAGGGGTTGCCAAGGTGGGCGGGGTTCTTAACCAATTTATATTAGATTTTTTTTTTCCAAAACTTGAAAGACATTTCCATTAAAGCCTCAGAAGTGACAGACTGCAAGAAATGTTTTCTCTGTTGTGGAAGGGAGAGATGGAGAGGCTCATGGTTGCAATGACTTTCGGGTTCTACTGTTTTCCCTGGAAACGGTGAAGAGACTTCCTCATGTGCTGCAGCCGTAGGCTCTAGGAATTGCTTTTGCGGCCAGTGTCCCTTCTCTAGGGACTCATAGAGGTGATGGGCCAAGGCTGTGTTTTGGATGTCAAGTCGATTAAAGGTCTTCAGCCAGAAACTGGGAGAGACATGAGAGAGGGAAATTCTGGCAGGAGACTGTATACAGCAGAAGTGACTGACCAGTTCTGATTTTCCTTGCAGCAGCAGTTCCTTTGGCCAGGCCAGCAAAGGTGGAAGCAGAGAAGCCAGTCCCTAGACGTGCTCCCAAGAGAAAGCGCGCTCCGGAAGAGTCAGACGAAGACCTGGGTTGCCCTAGACCCAAAATCCGGCGATTGGAGCATTCATGCAGCTTCGGACTGCAAGGTGCTTTCATTCTCAAGCAGGGTGGCCCAACCTCTGGGCACATCCCCTCTGCAACAGCCCCAGTAAACGAATGTCCCATCCTTACTTTCTCAAGGTCGGCAACAGGGAGTCCCCTCCTAAAGAAGGTTCTCTCGCATTGCCACACTCTCAAAGGCTGCCCCCAGTGTGCTTCCTTCCTGTGGGCCTGATCAGCCTAAGGGCAGAGTTGTCTCTTTCCTTCTCCGAGTCGGACCAAATCGTCTTAGTAACACCTCCTCACAGTGGTGACCATGTGTTTCACGGGGGCTGCTGCTGAGCCTTTATCTCATCCTTTCATGGTGGAGAGAGGGAGGATTATAATGATTTTTACTTCTAGGGGAGAGGGTGGTGCCATATTGATGGGAAGACCGGAAGAACCAAGAGGGCTGTTGAAGTGCTAATGAGACTGGAGGGCTGAGGAGATGGTGTCCCAGGAGGCTGGGTTGATGTGAGCCTAGACTTGGTACCCAGAACGCGGTTCTCAGTCTCCTGATCACTCTGCCTCAGTATTTGGCCTTGCTCTAATCTACATAAAAGTATCAGAGGGCTAGAGTTCAGTGTGGTCGAAACAGGCAGTATAAATGGGGCCCAAGAGGGGTTGCCAAGGTGGGCGGGGTTCTTAACCAATTTATATTAGATTTTTTTTTTCCAAAACTTGAAAGACATTTCCCTTAAAGCCTCAGAAGTGACAGACTGCAAGAAATGTTTTCTCTGTTGTGGAAGGGAGAGATGGAGAGGCTCATGGTTGCAATGACTTTCGGGTTCTACTGTTTACCCTGGAAACGGTGAAGAGACTTCCTCATGTGCTGCAGCCGTAGGCTCTAGGAATTGCTTTTGCAGCCAGTGTCCCTTCTCTAGGGACCCATAGAGGTGATGGGCCAAGGCTGTGTTTTGGATGTCAAGTCGATTAAAGGTCTTCAGCCAGAAACTTGGGAGAGACATGAGAGAGGGAAATTCTGGCAGGAGACTGTACAGCAGAAGTGACTGATCAGTTCTGATTTTCTTTGCAGCAGCAGTTCCTTTGGCCACGCCAGCAAAGGTGCAGGCAGTGAAGCCAGTCCCCAGACGTGCTCCCAAGAGAAAGCACTCTCCGGAAAAGCCGCACAAAGATCTGGGTTGCCCCAGACCCAAAATCCGGCGATTGGAGCATGGTGCCAGGAGGTAGACCCCACAGCATCTTGCTGGCTGAGGCACTCTGAAGAGAGGGCAATGGTTTAACTGCCTAAGGCAGCGAATGCCTCTTCCTGCAGTGACCCACCCCGTCCCCCCACTGCCCACTGCCACAGATCACAACCTGCGTCGTTCTGTTTGAGCCTTCCTCAGCCAGGAGCCTCCTGCCACACTAAATGGCCAAAAGCAAGGAGCCTCAGAAACTGAGGTTTGAAATGAGAGTCTGCCCTGAACATCCCAGGGCTGAAGCTGGCCTGGAAGAAAACGTGACGTTCCTCTGCTCAATCCTCAGGGGCCCCTTTGTCAGCTGAAGACAGAAAAGTCTGCACTCTGCGAGCCGAGAAGAATGCAGGAGCAGAGACAGGGTGCAGAGAAGCCTTAGCAGTCTACCACATGGGCTCCTGCTCTGAGCCATTGTCAGCGGCCACCACCACAAACCAGGGGGGAGCTGGGTTCTTTGAAACTGAAAGCAGCAATCTGTGGCTTCCCAAAGAGCCTCCTGCCTGGGGTCTCAGGAGGCAGGATAGAGAGACCCAGGAAGACCTGCTCCCTGAAGCAAGAACAGGATGGAGAGTCAAGCAGCACGCACCCTGCCCCGAGGTTCACATGCTCCTTTATTCCCAGCCCTTTCTGTCCCCAGGGGGGGTCCCTTACTGCTCAATGTTTTTCTGTAACAGACTTCTAGGGTCGCCAGTGCTCACACTTAGGTCACTACCCCTGCGCTAGGCACTCCTGCTACCCGGGAAAGGTTCCAAAGGTGGAACAGCTCCAGGGGGTGCCAGGGATCAGAGCAAAAACTTGAGAGGCTGGGGATGAAGGAGTTTGGGCACAGTCCCTAAAGCATCTCAGTGGTTGAGCTTCTGTGAGAAGGCACATCCCCTCTGTGTGTGTGTGTGTGCTGGGGGGAGGGGGTCCCCAGAGGAGGCCGCTAGGGGGAGGGCCTGAGGCTGGAAATGGAGAATGGCGTGCGGCCTCTGAGCAAGCACAGGCACTTAGCCCTTGAGGTTTCTGGGAAAGGTAGAGCCACAAGGGCCTCGAGATAAGGCAAGTGTAGCAGCAGAACCCAGGTGCCAGGTCTTTCCTCAGAACCTACACTTCTTCACGAGGCCAGGCCTTCCATGCTGAGGTAGGAGGGATCCTGGCCAGAAGGTCGGCCAGCAGCCCTGGGAGGAAGGTTGCTGCGATGGGGGCTCTGCTGCCATGGAAATGACTTCATTTCCTTCCACTCAAATAGCCTACTGACTGGGTTCCTGCTCTGTTGAGGAAAAGGGTCGTTGACTCTCCCCAGAAGGTGTTCAGTTCACATCCCAAAAGTCCCTCTCTTCAGGCCCTGGGGAGGTGTAGCAGCTCCTGAGGGCGCTCTTTCCTGAGGCTGGCTGACAGAAGTGGGCGGGGGGGGGTTTCCTGAGAGTTCCCGGGTGCTGGTTGAAGTCCCCAGAGAATGGTCATGCAGGTTGGGGAGTCAAGTAGGTGGAGAGAGAAGGTCGGAGGCAGAGGGCCCCTTCCTGAATCCAGAGCTCACAAGGTTCCCCCCCCCATTTCCAGAAACTCTCTCTTCCCCCACACCAGCCCACATGGCCCCGTACCGGGAGACCGGGAGCCCAGAGCACCTGTGGCCGCAGAGACACTGGCACGCAGCCCTCGGAGTGGGCGGGGCCGGCTGCAGGCAGATGGGGACGCGGTGTGCTCCCGGGAGGCCTCGGGCTGAAGGTGGCCCTCTGAGAGAAGCGGCCCAGCTTGGCCAGGAAGGTTAGAGGCGGGGGAGAGCAGCCTAGGGCGCCCCCTCGGAGCAGTGGGAGTGGGAAGAGGCGCAGGGGCGGAGGGAAGCCGCGACGGGAGGCGAGTGGGCTCTCAGCAGAGGCCAGCTTAGCCCGCGGGAGCTGCCTCTGAGCAGGGGGCGGGAGGGCAGTGCCGCCCCGGGGCTGCCGGGCTTCGCGGATCGCGGCTCTCCGCACACGGCTCGCAGGGCCCTGTGACTCTGTATCCCCTCCCTCACCCCGCCCCCCTCGCGAGGCCGCGCCGCTGGGTGGCCTGTGTGGACGGGCACAACCCCATCGCCCGCCCCTCTCACACCCGCCTCTGCCCACCTGCCTGGCCCTGCGCAGCTTGTGGCCCGGGGGCCTCGAAGGTCCCCGCGCTCTCAGCCAGCGGCCTCTGCTGTGTCTGCTGCTGCTGCTGCTGCTGCTGTGTCTGCTGCTGCGGCCGGGAACCCGCGTCCAGACCACGCCGGGCACCTCCAGCACCCCGAGTCCGCGGGAGCGCACGCGGGCCCTGAGGCGGGACTTCCCGCTTGTGGACGGGGGGGCTGCAGTGTGTGCGGGCTGGTGGGGGCCGGTGGGGGCCTAGCCTGGCCCTGGGCAGGGGAGGAGGTCCGGAGCATGCACAGCTAGTGGGGAGGCTCCCTCACACCACCCCTGGACGTCCTCTCCATCATCTGTGGATGCCCTTCCCCTTCTCTGTCATCCCCTCCCTGGTGGGAACCCCTCAGCCCAGGCCTCAGCTGCTCCTAGTATAGTCTGTGTGACAGTGTGAGGTGGGGGACCCCCCGGCTGGCCCAGGCCAGGCAATGTGTCCTGCCTGATCCCAAGACCTAAGGAGCCCACCCATTTGCCTTGACCTCCCTCCAGCCACAACGACATGCCCCTGGTCCTGAGGCAGTTTTACCACAATGGGCTCCAGGATGTTAATCTGTGCAATTTCAGCCATGGCCAGACCAGCTTGGACAGGCTGAAAGACGGTCTCGTGGGTGCCCAGGTACCAAAGGGACACACAAGGTGCCACCGCGGCTGCTGGGGAATGTGGGGCAGTTTGGGGGCCTCAGAGACCACAGGTGAGTCGCACTGGAACTAAGTTACCATAGTGGCCTAGAAAGTGCCATGCCATGGATGCTGGGGGCTACAGGGGTCACAGCGAGCCAACCTGACGGGCATCCAAGTACCACAGAAAAAGCAACGCATTCCATGTGACTTCTGGGCACAGTGAGTGCTGTGCCAGCTGAGGAGGCTATGAGAAGCCCAAGGAGTTCCAAAGCCCAAACCAAGCCCTGGCCTTCCCTCAGTTCCGGTCAGCCTACGTCCCATGCCAGACCCACGAACGGGATGCTGTGCGCCTCACCCTGGAGCAAATTGACCTCATCCGCCTCATGTGTGCCTCCTATTCTGAGCTGGAGCTTGTGACCTCACTTAAAGGTAGACGGGGGACTTGCCTGGTAGTCCAGAGGTTAAGACTCTACGCTTCCACTGCAGGGGGCTCGGGTTTGATCCCCGGTGGGGGAACTAAGAGCCCTCATGCTGCGCGGCACGACCAAAAAAAAAAAAAAAAAAGGTAAACAGACTGGTGGTGGTAGGTGTTAGGGACTTCAGTAAGCTACCCCTGCCTCTGAAAATGATCATCTGACCTACCTGCCCCCAGCTCTCAACAATACCCGGAAGTTGGCTTGCCTCATTGGTGTGGAGGGCGGCCACTCACTGGACAGTAGCCTCTCCATCCTGCGTACCTTCTATGCGCTGGGTGTGCGCTACGTGACACTCGCCCACACCTGCAACACGCCCTGGTGAGCGCAGTGCAGATGGTAAGGGCCCAGTGAGGCAGGGATCTGCCCAAGATCACGCTGGGGCCCAAAGCAAGTTTACCCCTGGGATCCGGCCCTGAACCTGGGGTGGGGAGGGGAATGGAGGTTCGCAGAACAAGACTGAATCCCCAGAAGGGCCCTCCTACTGCCAGGCACAGCCCAGTTTGGGTCCCTCCTCTTGCACCAGGGAGTTGCAGGTGTAGACGGTTCGACAGAACCTCTTTCTAGGCTCTTGTAGCCAAGTCATGGCCACCAGTCAGACTGCCTCCTGGCCATCCTGCAGGGCACAGAGCTCAGCAAAGGGTATCCACCCCTTCTACAGCAATGTCAGTCGGCTGACCGGCTTGGGCGAGGTAAGGACCCGGGTTCCATACCCTGCCCCACATGAATGTACAGACCCGCCTGTTCCCTACAGATAAATGCACACAAGGTAAATGCAGCCTTGATGCCCTCTCCCCATCCTGTCCCTGCAGAAGGTGGTGGCAGAAATGAACCGCCTGGGCATGATGGTGGACTTGTCCCATGTCTCGATGCTGTGGCACGGCGAGCCCTAGAAGTGTCACCGGCACCTGTCATCTTCTCCCACTCAGCCGCCCGGGGTGTGTGCAAGAACACTCGGAATGATCCTGATGATATCCTGCAGCTTCTGGTGAGAGACTGCCCTGGCCCTCAAACCTAAAGCAAGAGGTTCAAACCGGGAGCCCTTGAACCTGAGCCTCTTCTCCCTCAATTTCCTCAAACCCCAGGTTAAATATCTTCTGCCCCCAAAACCCACGGTCCACAGCCCCTGAACTCTTGAGCCCTAGGTGGGGGTCTAGGTGGTAAGATACTCCACCAAACCCGGAAACCCAGGGCCAAGACACCACCCAGACCAGGGCTGCGGCTCCTCCATTCACACAAACCCAGAGAGGAGACGACTCTGACCTCAACACCTTCCTCACAGGGGCCGAGAGAGTGAACAGGCAGGTGGCTGTGCTGGGGGCCAAGCTGACTGTCCACCGGTCCGCCCCTGCAGAAGAAGAACGGTGGCATCGTGACGGTGCCCTTGTCCGTGCGGGTGCTGCAGTGCAACCCGTTAGCCAACGTGCCTACTGTGGCAGGTGAGCCTCACCCTGGGCTCTCTGAAAACTCTGATTTGGAGCTGAAGCTGGGTCCAAACTTGGGGAGGACTTCAGAAGAGCCCCAGTGGTTTGACCCACCTGTTGGCAATAGGTACAGCTCCCAAAAACCCAATAATGGACGGTACACAGCACCTTGGTGCCATGTGGAACTGGAGCCACGGAATCAAAACTGCGGTACTGATGGGTATCAGGGAGGCTGTCAGACACAGAGCCCGGGTGCTGCCCATCTGTGCCTCTGCAGGGGCTCCTAAAGCGCACTGCCCCTACCTCTGGCCAAGGGACTGGACAGCTCCTTAGGTCTCTGGGGTCTTCATCAGTTGTACTCCTGTTCCTCTCTCATCCTCCACACCCGGGGAAAGGAGCCCCCACAGGTTCTCAAGGAGACTGGGAGGCAGGGTGAATCGTGGGTGGGAAATGGCCCAAACAGGGGGCTCTGGGGTCCACTCCAAATCTGAAGTCCAGTCTAGAGCCAGCTGGGATCACTTCAGACCAAACCTCAGGGCCCTCGAGCTGGTACTCTCGGTGCCAGGCCACGAAGGAACTGGACTGTTTGGCCTACAGGCTGCAAAAAGGGGAATCAACAGAGGCCAGTCATCACCCCCACCCCTGCCCTGGAAGCCCCACACTGCTGACTTCCCATTCTTCAGATCACTTCGACCACATCAGGGCAGTCACTGGATGCAAGTTCATCGGGATTGGCGGAGATTGTGACGGGGCTGGCCGGTGAGTGCTTCCCCATGGCTTGTCTCAGGCTGGCTGGGCAGCAGTGCGGCTTTCACAGCCACCGTGCCCACCACACTGTGGTCCTCATGGCCTTGACCATAGCCTCAGGTGTGCTGGCCCAACTGGTATCTCCCCTCTCCCAGGGTCTGCTTCCTGGGCTCTCCTGTCTGTTTGGCCCTACTCTAGGTCATCATATTTGTCTACAACACCACACAGAGCTCATCTGCCCAGCATCTGCGCCCATCCAGTGCCAGCAGACCCCACGGCCTCTGAGCAGACTCTTAGCAAGGTCTGGGCTGGGCTGACCATCTTCTCTGCCTGCAGCTGGGTCTGTGCATGCAGGGGGGTCAACCCAGTTCTTAAAAAGCTTTTCTTCTCTTTATAAATGGAGGCAAAAATTGCATTCAGTGAAAGGCATAGATCTTAACAGTACAATTCAATGAGTTTTGACGAATAGTCGAGGCGCTTTTGGGGCCTTCCTTTGAAGGATGAAGAGCAGGAGTGAATCATTTACTCTCTCCAAGTCTCCATTTTCCATATCTGACCAGGGCTGGGGTTCAGTGGACCCTGGACACATAGGGCTCTGGTTCTGACTCAGGACCAGGGAACAGGTCTGAGGCCCAATAGCTGGCTGGCTGGCGGCCACACAGGTTCCCACAGGGGCTGGAGGACGTGTCCATATAGCCGGTACTGATAGAGGAGTTGCTGAGGCGTGGCTGGAGTGACGAAGAGCTCTGGGGTGTGCTTCGAGGAAACGTGCGGCGGGTCTTCAGACAGGTGGAACAGGCATGCTGGGCTGGGCAAAAGAGGAGCTCTGAGCAGGTGGTCTGAGCAGGTGTACGTGGGGGTGCTGTGAGAGGTGCTGCCCGCTGAGTGCCGCCTCCAGGTACGGGAGGAGAACGAGGGACAGAGTCCCTTGGAGGATGAGTTCCCAGATGAGCAGCTGGGCAGCTCTTGCCGCTCCGTCCTCCCACGTCTGCATCAGAGAGAGGATCTGGCTCCAGACCAGAAACTAACCAGAGCTGCGGTTCGTGGGAATCCCATTTTGTCACCTAAGTGGGCATTCTCAAAATCTTGCCCCCACATGGGCCCAGGCCTCACAGTTATTGCTGCCTTCCCAGTCCTCATTGTTTGGCTCTGGTGATCCAGTTAATCCTGCCAGATGTCACTTTGGCAGCCACAGATACCCCCCCAAAGTTTCCTTGCATGCGAGCACAAACATTTCCTATGTATTATTCTCTTCTGATAATTCCTTCAATGTATCCCTTCTGGCTTTGTGCAAAGCGATCCTTTGTTTTGTACACGGGGACCACATCTGGGAAAACATCGCCGCACCCTCATAAGTGACAGGGGGAGACCCGAACTGGCCAAGCCATGACAGGAGCTCGCCGCTGCTGAGCTCTACAGATCCCGCCCCTTCCACACAGTTCGCCAATTCCGCGGCGAGCTCATCTTTCTTGATGTTCTTCCCTTAGGAGACGTGTACAATGCAGCAGGATTCTCAACCCGTTCCCCGTGGTCACTTGTGCTAGATGGAGCTTTGCAGTGTTCTGTGCCGGCCGTGGGCCGCTGGTGGAACACTGTGTGACAACTGCCTGCACAGGACTTCAGGGTTAATGAAATGTCTGTCTTCCCAGCCTGACGCTGCTGAAAACCACGCTTCCCAGAGAAGGAGAGAGATCCAGCTGGTCCACACCTGCATACACATTTGTTGACATGTGCAGATGACAGCAGGCTCTAGCAGGACCCACATCAGCCTAAATTCAAGAACTCCGGTGCCAGCCCTTGACAGCAGCTGAAGCGGGGGTTTACAAGGGATGCAACCTCGAACCATACCCTAGGCTGAATCAGAGGTGCTGTTGGAAGAAATAGGCCGTTGTGTCACTTTCCCGAAGAGTTCGGCCACGAGAAAAGTCCCCCAGAGCCCAGCACTGTGGGAGAGGCCTCACCCACAGGGCAGGGCAAGTGTCCCAGGCAGGGTGCCCCGCGCCCGCCACCCCGCCAACGCAGCAGGAAGGTGCCCCCGCTACGCCCCAGACAACGGGAGCTCTCCCTTCCTGAATAATTGAGCTTCTCATCCAAAAGAGGTTCTCTTCCCACCCAAACATTAGAGCTTCTAAATATTTCAGGATCCCTGGGTTGTAGAGGGTCACTCGCCGTGCCCTTTGGATAAAGGAAGCCAACGTCAGCTGCTTCTGGGCTGGCCTTGAACAAAACCATCAAGATGGAAAATCTCTGCTCCTGCCCTTCCTCCCGTCACCCCCCCTCAAGCCTTTCCTGCTGCGTGCAATGACCCGGCTCTTTTGTGAGCAGGTGAAGAACACCCACGGTGCGTGCAGTTCTGTGGTCCCTGCAGAGATGAGGTGGGTGCGGGGGACCCTCAACCATGCTGGCCTCTGCTGCCGTCCCCAGGGCCCTTGATACGGGCTTCAGCACAGCACAGCCAGCCTCAGGAGGCCTGTGGGACCACTGGGGCCCCGGTGGCGATCCCCTGGATGTTCCTGGGAACGCTCCCACGGCTCCAAGGCGAGCTCTGCCAGCACCCAACTCCACCAAGCTGGCACTCCTTACCTTTTCCGGATTCCGTTCGCAGCTCCCTCCTCATACGCATTCTCAAAGCTTCCAAGAGGGGTGACCCCACTTCTCTGCTACAACTCCACCCTGAAGGCAGCCCCCGCCTGACAGCACCGCCCGCCCCCCCGGCAGGGCAGCCCTGAGTAGCTGCCCCTCCACGTGGACTGTCCGTTCCCAGGTCCCACGCCAGCCCGCCGAGGGGTGGAGCCTCCAGGAGAGCCACTGTCCGCTCGCACTGCCCCAGCATCACCACCGCCACTTGCCGCCACTCTGCACTTGCCTCCTGTGTGCTTCCCCACCCCGGTCCCCTGCGTGGGTCCCCCGCTGCGCGTACACAAGCCTGTGCAGAGACAGAGCACAGCCACCAAGTCTGAGCCTCGCCGCTGACGTCTGTGCTTGGAGAGGCTGGAGGAAGCTGCTCCCCAGTCGCCTTCACCGCAGGGTCCTGGTACCCAGTCTGCCTCCAGCAGGGAGGTGATGGGACCCCACGGAAGGATGCCCAGAAGCTCTCCCGGCCTGCGGGGTCTGGGGCTGTTCAGCTCTCTAATGCTGGGTCCTTCGGAGATAAAGTCTTCAGTCACCTGCCTGGGCACCCCATCCCCTCTGAAGATACAAACTAAACCTCCTCCAGGGTCTTGGCCTGGAGGGAGGAGCCGCCCAGGGTCAAAGCCCATCCCTCTCTCTTCCCACCTCTAGACCTGTGGGAAGGGCTCAGGCTAAACTCCCGGTGCCTCTTCTCTCAAACCCTCAAATGATAAGAGAAGAGATATGTCTGTCCACCTTGCAGGGTCCTTACTCCGCCTGCCAGTAGGTGACATGGTCCTGGAGGTGCTTCTTAACTGCCAGTCTCACTGTCTTAGCCTCAGAGTTACACACGCCCAGGAAGGACCCCGGGTACACGGCGTCCCGTTACTCCCAACTCTACTCCTGAGCGTCAGGGTTAGCTGACAGCAGGGGACAACCCATTTCAGGGATTTCTCATTTCCAAGGGCTCTTGAATGCAGAAAGAGCCCTAAGAGTCAAAGGAATTTGGCTCCAGTGGTGAAGTTACAAGTCATCTGGCAAACACTTACAGCTGGAGGGCCAACTAAGCACCCCCTTAAATCTCACCACACAAGACTCTGCTGATCCGGGCTGGCCGGTGTGGTTCTCCTAAGGTTGCTTGTGATATCGATCATCTTGCTGTACCTCCCAGTTAAAGATACAGCCTTAGGAAGATGGCTGGACCCAGACCATCAGGCAATCATATTTACCCATTGACCTACCCTCTTCCTCCCTCCTTCCTCCCTCACTTTGGAAGCTTTAGCGAAACATATTTCACTTCCCACTTTAAAATGAAATCATTAGCCTCTAAATAATGCACCTTGCATGGATAGGAGGGCAGGCAGTCTGCACACACACCTGTGCTGGTCGCTCTGCCCAGTGAAAGGGAGGAGCAGAGTATTCCCCAAGGGGCTTTCTCGGAGCTTCGGAGGCTGAAATTTGAGGGTTGACGGGGTGTACGCGTCAGGAAGTGAAAGAGAGAGACTCCAGCTGCGGGGGAGAAGGGGAGAGACTCTCAGTGGTCTTCCTAGGTAGTGAGCTGTCGGAGCGAGTGGCATTCCTCCCCACCTCGCCCATGAAACTGTAAACACAGCACATGTCTCTGTGTCCTTTTCCTAACAATGAATTATTTTTTAAAATATTTTAACTCTGTGTGTTGTTGTACAGGAGGGTCACTGAGGGATATATTTGAGACTAGGACCCCTAACTCCATGAATTAGTTAAAAAGTTAATATCTGATGCAAAGTTAATATCTGATGCAGCCAGGACGTTGCAAAGCCTCTTGGGACCCCAGGCACCCAGGATCGCTGTGCACGGAAGAGCCAGCTGCCCATTCGCTGCTCATCCCCCTGCAGGCTCCCCTGTCACTTGCTTACCTGGCCTCCTGTCTGTATGTTCCCTGTTGCAGCTCACGGTGCTTGACTAACTGAGCCCGAAGCATTCAGAGCCTCTTCTGCTGGGTGCTCAGAGCACTGATCCCAAGAGCTGCACCACCAAAACAGGATTCTAAGGGTCGACAAAATGGGAAATCTTGCAGTTTATCCTCTTTCTAAGGATCCACTGTACTTTTGGTTAGTAAAGCCTCTTAGGTAACCTTTAAGAAAGACACCTGGGTTTTTTTCCAAACTCACTCAACTTTTCCCATAATGAAATTTTTATTAATATCCTGCAGACTTGTGCTTCACAAAAACACTCAGGAAGTCTTTTCCAGAAGCGTATAGGTCGTGTCTGCAACAGTAGTTCTCGTGCAAATGCAGCAGTGAACTTTGCATGACTGTTTCAAGGATGTTTAATGAAAGCCAAGGGCATGATTCCTAAAATGCAATTCAGTGAAGATAATTATAAATAAACTAATACGGTTCAAGTAACTGGCCTTCTGGTAGACCAGTGAGAGGCATCTGCCTCAGAATGCCTACAGGGGTGGATGGGGCGGGGGACCTTGGATGGTCACTCCTAGAGGGCACTCCTCTCCCAGACTTTGTAAGTACTAAACAGCCCACAATTCGAGGTTAGACTCTCAGAGGGAAATCAAAAGCACTGTTATCTTGCTTTAATAATTGAGGATAGGATCTATATGCTTTGGAGAGGAGAAAAGCAAATGGCAGAGATGCCATCCAAGTAGGAAACTTGGTGAGCTAATCAGTATTCTCCCCTGAATGGAAGTCTCTATCCTCCTCCAGGACTGAGGCAGGGACGGACTTGCCTGAGGTCATATAGTGAGTTGGTAAGAGGAGAAAGTCACATCCAGTTCCCTGACTCTGTTCAGTGATTACTCACCCTACCAACAACCCAAAGACCTCAGCTCTTCTTGACTATCTTGAACTGAGTTGTGGGCTTGTAAGGTGCCCAGAAGTTTTGTATGGTTTTGTGTTATTTCTAGTAAGTAGCTGGAAGTCTGAGACCACGGTTGATGCACAACCAGAGGAAAGGGAAGGAAAAGAGGAAAAAGTAGATGAAGTGCGTCCTCCTGAACTCTTGCTATTTTGGTTTCAAACTTCACTTCTCCGTACTCTAACCATGAAAATACCGATGGTCATGGTGATGGCAGTGGCTGTGCTTTACTGAGCACCCACTCTGTACTATGTCCCGTCTTAAGCAGGCTCTCTTGACTCTCATGCTGGTTCTGTCTCATTTTTCTGACTTTTAAACCTTGGAATGTCCCACCCACTCCTCTTCTCCGTCCTCACTCACTCCCTTGATGATCTCATGCAGCCCCAAGATTGTTAATGAACTACACACTGATGAGCGTATCCCAGCCCCGGCCTCTCCCGGGGCCCCGGATGCTCACACGCCTCTGTCTACCCATCACCTCCACTTGGGTATCCAAGAGACTACTGCTGCTTAATGCGCCTGAAGCCAAATTCTTGGTTCCTGCACCCCACAACCAAAGGGTTCTCCTTTCACCCACTTCTCCGTTTCAATATGTGACAACTCCAGGTTACCCATCGTTCAGGACAAAATCTTTTTTTTTATTGCAAAAGTGTTGTTTCTTTTTTCTTAAATTTTTATTGGAGTAGAGTTGATTTACAATGTTGTGTTAGTTTCAGGCTTACAGCAAAGTGAATCAGTTATACAGATACGTATATCTGCTCTTTCTTAGACTCGTTTCCCGTACAGCCCATTATAGAGTATTGAGTAGAGTTCCCTGTGCTATACAGTATGTACAGTGTGTATGTGTCAATCCCAATCTCAGGACAAAATCTCGAGGTGTCTCTTTGTGTCTCACTATTCACCCAACCCACCCCTCATACTAGCTCATCCTACAGGTTCTACCTACAGAATATTTCCAGATTCTGACGGTCACTTATCACCACGACCACTGCTGAAATCCAAGCTCTCTTCCTCTCTCACCTGGAGATGCAGTCACCTCCGACCTGGTCTTTTGGCTTCTCCACTTACAGTGTTGTTGTTGTTTTTATTGGAGTATAATTGCTTTACAATGGTGTGTTAGTTTCTGCTGTACAATGAAGTGAATCAGCTATAGGTATACATATATCCCCTCCCTCTTGGACCTCCCTCCTCCCCCCCATCCCACCCTTCTAGGTGGTCACAGAGCACCGAGCTTACAGTCTTAAAAGCTACTTTCCACTGAACAACCAGAGTGGTCTTTCTAAAATATACATCAGGTCATTTCTCTGCTCAAGGCCACCAGTTGTTTCCCATCTCACTTAGAGTAACCCTGCCAGGCTGTATGATCCAACCAGCCCCTGCGTGCACACACACACACACACACACACCCTCTCTGCCCTCTTCTCCTTGACCCCCACTTTCCCATCCCTCCAGCCACACAGAGCTTCTTCATGCTCCTTGAACTTGCCAAGCACTCTCCCACTCCAGCACCTTTGAACTAGCTCTTTGCCGTACCTGGACATCTATATGGCACCTCATTTTCTTCCAGGTTCTGTTTAAGTATCATCTTATCAAAGATGCCTTCCTTGACTGTCCTTTAAGAAAAGTCACCCCCACACGCATACACTGTCTCCCCTACCCCTCAGCCCGGTCTTTATTTTTCTTCTAAGTATCATAACCACCTGACACAGATGTCATTGCCGTTTTCCATCTTCCCATGTTAGACTATTAACATCCGAAGAGGAGGGACTGTTCTGTTTACTGCTTGATTTCCAGCACCTAGAATACGCCAGAGTATGGGTTTATATGTTTATATTATTTGTTAAATCAATGAGTGCAGGTACCGTGATCCAATTTTACAGATGAAGAAACAGAGACTCTTAGAAGCTGATTACCTGCCAAAGACCAGTAAGCGGTAAGTTCAACCAGTACGTTCATCAGACACTGGAGTCTTTGCCTTGGTGTCCAGTCCCCTGTGGTGCCACCACGTCCATCACATTCACAACAATAAGGCATCTCCTTCTCCCGACCTCTCTTCTGCTGCTTCCGGGAAACAAACTGCTCTCGGGAGGTGTGGTGGGGAAATGCACAAACCAGCAACAGGCAGAGAGAAGTACAGGGTGTGTGCGGTTTTACTGGTGCCACACACCCGGCCTCTTCTGTCTCTTGTAATCGAGTTGCTGAGATGTGTACGGCTGGCCCAGATTCCAGGGCACCTACTCCACAGGAAAAGCGGGGCTTCCAAAGGAGGCTGGAGATGCCCACAGCCACTTTGCTGAGCCTCATCACACGCACTGCTCAGGCTTCTGGGTTAATCATGAGATGTGGAAAAGAGCAGGAAATCTACCTCCGTAACTGCAGCTCAGCTGGGTTCCTTAGGACATTTCCCAGCAGGCAGAGTGATCCCCGCTTTGCCAGTACTGCAGGCCCATCATTAAGCCCAAGATCCGCCATCCCCTCCTGGGAACAGAGTGCCTGACTCGCCCTCCCACCAAGACCTGCCGGGGGAGCCAGTGGACGCCCCTGACCCAGAGCTGCCAACAGATGCCGCCGCCCACCTGGCTGCCACAGGATGGGGCCGGGAGGGACAGGGCAGCTGGCCCCAGTCCGGCTTCCCGCTCCCCCTCCCCCGCCCCTCCCCCCCAGCGCTGACTCCCCCCAGCTCTTGTCAAACAGAACCAGCTCTGCTACTTACCAACTGTATCACCTTGGGCACGTTATTTAATCCAAGCCTCGGTTTCTGTGTGTAAAGTGGGGGTCAAGATCACGCTTACCTCCTAGGGTGGCCGTGAGACTGACTGAGATGAGGTCTACATTGCAGCCAGCACAGTGCTTGACCCGTAATGGAGCTGGGTAGGTGGTAGCTGTCATCAACACAGACTCAGAGGGCTGGCAGGGGTATCAGAAACCTTTCAGCCAGTGGGAGGCACTGCCAACTACACCCCTGGTAGGCAGGGAGAGCTGGACCAGTTGCCAGCCAGCCCATCCCTCAGTCTCTGGGGCAACTGCAGGGGTTCCTACCAGCCCCTCCCTCCTTCCTGCATCTGATTCCGATGCCATCAGCAGTCAGTGAGCCCAGAGGGACTCTCCAAAGCTCCCCTGGGTTTCCAGTTTCTAATTTCTACCATGATAACCTACCGTGGGTCCAGAGAAAGGCAAACTCTTGGCCACCTGAGGGACAGGGAGGCAAGATACCCAGTCTCGCTGTGGCTGATGGTAGAAAGCACGATGGCAACTCAGGTTTCTAAGCTTCCAAAGACAGTGGGGCCAGGCATGTGCCTACCAGCTTGGCTGAGTCTATTGCTACATCTTGGGGAACTGTGTTAGCCGCCTGGCATCTTGTTGGTGACATGACCTGGCTCACAGTGAGAGTGCTAACACACAGAAATCAGCAGATGTTGCCAGTCAAGGTGCCTCCCTTACCCCTACCCTCAAGAGCTGGTGAACGTTTATCAGCCCACCACCCAGCAAGACTGTTCTCGCTCCCCACCCCTGCCTTGGTTGCTTGTAACTATTCCCCTCACACTACACACCCATCTCAAGTGTTCCTGAAATAAACCGCCAGAGACAGGTGATGAGAAGCCACTGGGGACGCGGGCAGGGGGGCTGACCCCCTGAGCCAGCATTAAGGCTCCGCCTCCCTCCTTTCACTGTGCTCCTTCTCGGAAGAAAGTTCACCAGCAGGTATTTGGATGCAAAGACCCATCACCAAGATCTTTGCACCAGTGCTCCGAGGTGCATGTGGAGCAAAGAGGCAACCAGAAAAATGACTCAGAGCCCCGGAACTCTGACCTCTAGGGGACCACCTAGGGTCACAGAGACTTGTGGACTCCGCCCAGACCCCATGGAGAGCCTTGTGAGGAAGAGCTTGTGGGGCCGGTGGAAAAGGAGGGCTATCCAGTGTCAGCCAGCATCAGCGAGCTCAGCACAGACCTCAGCTTCTCTGGGGTCACGTCTGCATCGCCCCTTGAGGAAGCTGAAAGGAATCCAGGGCAGCAGCCTTGAGGCTGAGGGAGACAGAGCATCTCTGCCCCCATGCCCTTCACCAAATGGACACTGGCCGTTCTGTTCCATCAGGAGCATCGCTGAGCAGCAGCAGCTTCTCCAAGGACCCGGGGGCCCCGGATACTGGGAGTGGCACCGCGGGACCCCCGATGGGCATCCCCCTCCCTCCCCCTCTCTCCCCCACGGAACCCCTTTCCTCCGCAGCAGTAGGTTTCTCCCTGAACTTTACCCTTAAGGGAATCTGGTGCATTCTCTCCTACAATATTTATGACCCACATCAATTTTTCATTCATCCCATCACTCAGCTTCTCAGGCGAGTTTGGAAACTTTCCCTCTGAGTTCTCCTTCTGCTGAGGGTGAGATGGGGACCGGAGTAAAGCCCCAGGGACCTGCTGCACCATCCGCCCCGCCATCCTCCTGCCCGGAGAGCCAGTGTCTGCCACGTTAACTGCCAGCCCCTCCGCCCCTCTTTCTAAGCCGCTCACAATCTGATTACACCTCAACGTCCAACCTTACACCCCACCTCTGCGGCCCCTGCCCCCCCCCCCCACCTTCTCACTGTGATCTGCAAACACAAAGCTTCCCCTCCCTCTCTGGGTGGGGAAAGGGGTTCCTATTGCTTCTGACCCTGTCCTTCCTTTGGTGCATCTGGCCCTGCCTCATCCTCCAAGCCCAGACTAATTCCACATCTTCCCCCAAGCCACATTTCCCCTCATCTAACCCCCATACCATCTCCTTGCTCATCCCTGTTTCACTTCAGCCAGTAATTAATGACTCAGTATTTAGCTGTTCTTTAACTATTCTCTCTGGCTGAAATGTAAGCTCCCTAAAGACAGAGTCTGCACTTTCACACTTCTGTGGCCTGGTTCCCATGGGGCTTACGGTATATAGCACCAGCTACGTAGCAGGTGCTTCATAAATAACTAGATACAGAAATAAATAGCAAAGAATAAAATAACATAATAAAATGATAAATAATAATATAATTATAAATAAACGATTTAATACATAACTTGGTGGAAATCATTTGGACTTTTCTCTAATTTCTACCATGGGTCTTGGTAGAAGACCCATGGTAGAAATTATTATAATTGGGTCTTGTTTTTATCTGGTCTAATCTCAGATGTAATGATGATAATACAGAGATGTTCTTATCTCTGAGAAATACGATAGTATGTTAATTATATTAATAATAATAACGATTGCTCCAATTTATTGAGCCCTTACTCTGTGCTGGAAGCAGCAAAGTGTTTTGCAGGCACTATCTAGCTGACCTTTCAGGTAAGTGTTGTTATAACCCCCATTTCACAGGTGAAACACAGAGAGGTTGTGACTTGTCCAAGGACACACAGCTAATACGCGTTAGAGCAAATGCTCAACAGCTGTAGCTCAGACCAGGGCCCATGCTTAAACGTCGCCTCGTTCCTGCCACAGCTAGTATCCCTGCATCCCTACATCCCTGCGCACAGTCTCCAGGAGGGCAGCCTGAGGTGTGGACAATGCAGTAGCCACCAAAGGCCGGTGCAACCAGCCCAGCAAAAGAGGAGAACCTTCAGGTAAATATGGGGAATGAGCATAAACACTTATATCTGCTCCCGCCTGAAATACCAGAAATGTTATGTAAAGGAATAACAAAAGGGTCGCTCCCCAAAGACAGGGAGAGGAGGGGAAGCCACAGCATCAACACGACACAACAACGAAGACCCAACACGGCCAAAATTAAATAAATAAAATAAATTTAAAAAAAATTATATCAGAAACGAAAGTACTTCTATTTAGAGACAGATTCAGCAGTAAGGATACTGACAGCAACAGAGAAAAAACAAAAGAAAAAACACATTAAAAATTAGAGAGTACAAAACAATGAGAAAGACACAGCCCAGGTTCATTTAATACAGGGACAACTAGTCCTTAATACCTTACCTGTCTAGTAGAAATCACTACAATGCAACTTATTTTTACTGTGTATAATGTCACTCTAATTTATCTAGAAAGGATTAAATTGTGTTCAGCATTTTCTTTTTAAGAAGCATGAACTCGTTAAATTTAAAAGTTTTTTAGTTAAAATGTTTATAACATAGAATCCTAAAATAGTTTTCTCCTGATAGTCTGCCTTCCTCTATATGTACAAGCAGTCATATGTGATGATCTGACTGGACCTGTTTAGAAAGAAAAGGCAACTTTGCCCAAGAAGCTACTTTGCATGAACCTGAGATGAGGTGGAAGAAGGAAAATCACTGGACTGACTGAAGCAGAGTGATGATTAGGGATCAATGAAAATAGAACAGTAAACTGAGGGCCATGAATCCTGGCACAGCAAACAGGAGTAAATGAAAGTTTTCAGGAAAATAGTTATGTGGGATGCATATGCAGTCAACTAACCTTTGACCATGGTGCCCAAAACACAAAATGGGGAAAGGATAGTCTATTCAATAACTGGTGTTAGGAAAATTGATACCCACATGCGAAAGAATACCATAGACAAAAATTAACTTGAAATGGATTAAGGACTTAAATGTAAGACCTGAAACCATAAAACTTCTAGAAGAAAACATAGGTGGTAAGCTATTTGACATAGGTCTTCGCCATATCTTTCTGGATTTGACACCAAAAGCACAAGCAATAAAAGTAAAAATAAACAAGTAGAACTACATCAAACTAAAAAGTTTCTGCACAGCAAAGGAAACAACAAACAAAATGAAAAGGCAACCTATAGAATGTGAGAAAACATTTGCAAACTACCTATCAGATAAGGGATTAATATCCAAAGCATGCAAAGAACTCATATGCCTCAATAGCAAAATAAAAAAAAAAAAAATCCAATTAAAAAGTGGGCAGAGGACCTGAATAGACAGTTCCCCAAAGAAGACATACAAATGACCAACGGATATATGAAAAGGTGCTCAACATCACTAATCATCAGGGAAATGCAAGTCAAAACCACAATGAGATATGACCTCACTACCTATTATAATGTTTATTATGAAAAAAGACAAGAGATAACAAATCTTGGTGAGGATATGAATAAAGGGAACCCTTGTACATTGTTGGTGAGAATGTGAATTGGTGCAGTCACTATGGAAAACAGTATGGCAGTTACTCAAAAAGTTAAACATAGAACTACCGAATGATCCGGCAATCCCACTTCTGGATACATATCCAAAGGAAATGAAATCAGTATCCCAAAGAGATATCTGCATTCCCATGTTCATTGCAGCATTATTGACAATAGCCAAGATAAGGAAACCTGTGTCCATCAATGAACGAAGAAAGAATATGTGGTATATATATTCAATGGAATATTATTTAGCTATAAAAAAGAAGGAAATCCTGTCATTTGTGACAACATGAATGAACTCGGAGGGCATTATGTTAAATGGAAAAAGTCAGACTGAGAAAGACAAATGCTACATGGTATCACTTACATGTGCAATCTTAAAAAAAAAAAAAAAAAAAATTGAACTAATAGAAACAGAATAGAAGGGTCCTTGCCAGGGTCTGGGAGATGAGGCAATCAGGAAAACGTTGGTCAAACGTACAAACTTTCAGTTTTAAGAAGAATATGAATAAGTTCTGAGGATCCAATGTACAACATGGTTACAGTAGTTAATAATACTGTCTTGTATACTTGAAATTTGCTGAAATAGACTTTAAGCATTCTCACCACCAAAAAAAAAAAAAAAAAAAAAACAAGGGTATGGGGGTAGAGGGGAACCATGTGAGGTGATGAAAATGTTAATTAACTTCATCAGGACAAGTATTTCCCAATGTCTAGGTGTATCAAATCAGTTTGTACACTTTAAATATATACAATTTTATTTGTCAATTATACCTCAAGAAAGCTGGGAAAACAAGAACTAAATAAATATTTAGTAAATGAAAAAAAGTTATGAGGTAGGTGTTTAGGAAATATTAATTAGGAAACACTGTACAGACAGGACTAGAGCAGACAGGTACTGCAAACAAGGAAGTAATCTCTCTCTTCTTCTATGGCAATAAACTAAGAGTACCCATGCCTGACAGCAATTCATCAGCAATGTCCCAAAATTCAGATTCCCAAGAGAAAGAACAAACGAATAGGAGAGAAGAGATGCTACGTATATCCTCAGCCCATAGCTTTATCTGTTTTCAGTCTACAAACCAGTTTCTTACAGTCCCCTGGGAACAGGAACATGAAACTGCAGGAGGATAATGGCTGCTTTAACATCTCTCTCTAAGCTCATCAACGATGTGCTAATAGTTCATACATTTAAGCCAGACACTTGTAACTCATTTTCAGTGGTGCAATTGTCTAATAAATTGTTTGAAACTTTAAAAAATCTTCAGTGTTCCATAGAAATGGAAGCCTTTTCACAATAATTGAAACCAGTAATGCAAAACAAATGTATTTCCTTGATAAATTTAGTTTTAAGTAAGCTTTAATTTATATGTTAAATTTTTAAATTTAGTTCAAGTTTTGGCAGAGACATGTTTATTTTAATTGTTGGCCTTCAAAACTCTAGCTTAGGAATAAGCATCTGCCTCTTTTCAATTTTCCGCATAAACTGGGTAAATTTCTTCAAGTTGCAAATGAGGGGTGAACATACACTGTATTGCTTCTGGAAAGGTTACAAAATTGCAGCACTTTTTGTGAATCCTTTATGAGAGATCTTACAGCATTACCCTTAAATCTTCACTAGGGTTCTTATAATGTACTTATATTTAAGCTGTTTTCAAAGAACATAATACATTAGCATCTAGACCTTGTGCCCAAATATCGCTCTTTGGGGCACTTGTCGAATACTCTAATAAATTTTGAACTCCTCTCATTGCTTTATAGAGATTCACAAAACACATGGATCCTTTCTCTAAGATGAAAAACCTCCCAGAGGAAAAGCACAAACCCAGCCTCAGCCCACCTATATTGGAGACCCTGTAACCAATCTGACAAATAATAACATACAGTGCGTATTTCTCCAGCTATAGCCTTTGGAGGAAATCAATAAAACTTTCAGAAAATTAAAGTTAGAGCTCTTGAAACACTGTAGGAGGTAACATTCATCCTTTGCAAATACCTTAAGAAAACTGACTTCTGAGAGAATCCAATCCCTATTATAAAATATTCTTCCTTCACCAGTAATGGCAACACTGGTAAAGGCACTGCTAAGCATGGTTGCACCCATCTGAACCAAGCAGGCATAGAATCTAGGTAACAACGCCCACTGGCTATTAATATGATGGAAACTATCTGTGAATTGGGACTCAGTAGATATTAACATGTAAAACCCCTGAAAATCTACAAGAGCATTTTCTTCTGGGGTGTTTTATTTCGTCGGTTTCTTTTTCAGTCTACCTTTTAAGGTATTACCCAATCGCCATGTTACGTATGGTGTCTAGCCATGGTACTGATGTTCATGATTCCATGAAATGGCATCTTTGCTTTACAAAGTATCAGGGTTATAACAGAGAGAGTGGTGAAGGACTAAGAAACATACTTTAATAGAGCCAGTTAACTTGCTGGACACTAACATCCAGTCAGGAGCCTCAAGTAACATCTCTGCCCAAAAGTTTCAATTGCTAAATAGCAAGGGAATAATACCAAGGCCCAATCACAGAGTAGCAAATACCAGAGGCCTGGGAAAATCCCAAGAGAATAGCTTCAATGGCAGTGATTCTCAAATGTTCAAGGTACACAAGAATCACCTGGTGAATGTGTAAAAACAGTTTCTGAGGCCGATCCTCTGAGATTTTAATTCAGCAGGTCAGGCGAGGTCCATGAATTTATAGTTCTAACACGGCTGGCGGAACCAGAGCTGCTGCTCTGAGGAACACACTTTGAGAACCACTGCCCCACCACTATTAAATCAGAGTCAGCAGTCTTGTAAAATGCAAGGTGATTTGCATGTTCATTAAAGTTTGAGAATCACTGCTTTAGGAGATGAGGCAACAGGTTTGTTTGGTTTTTTCCTTCCTCCTGTGATATCAGGATAGGGAGATGGTGAAAAGAGAGGTTTTCAAAAGAAAGTAAGTGCTTAAATCACACTCTTTGTCATGAAACAAACCTATCTGGCCACCTTGCTCACCTTCCTCAATGAAGCATCACTCACTCCTTCCTTTATCCACCTCTCCATCCTCACTGTACCTTACCTAGGGCTCACGAGGAGACAGAGGTCCCATATGAACTTCAGATCGGCATGTTATAGATTTCCCGGGAAAATCCAGAATTCATATAATTGTTTTTCTAGTCAATAAAAATTACACTGGCATTAAACAAAGAATCAAGTTTGAATTACATACGTTTAGAAAACTTTTCATGTAAATAACTTCACAAGAAATTCACAGAAAAATATTTTTTTAGACTGATTGGCAACAGGGCCACGACAAGAGCAAGAAATGTCAACAGAGTGGCCTCCTGTGGTCACCCATGTCTCAGAGATGGAGGAAGGAAAGATAGCCTCTTGACTGATTTGCACTGTATGTAATTTTACATTACATGTAATTACGTGGACTAAACCAAGTGTAACACAGAAGACTAAACATGCTATCGTTCCATGTGATGAGCCTCTACAAAGAGGAAAAAACAGAAGATGTGAAAAAAAAACCACTTTTTTTCTACTTTAATTTTGTACCTATATGAGATGATGAATGGTCACTAAACTTACTGTGATAATCATTTCATGATGTATGCAAGTCAAAGCACTACGCTATATACCTTAAACTTTTACAGTGCTGTATGTCAATTATATCTCAGTAAAACCGGAAGGAAAAAAAAAAGTGGAAGATGTGAATATATCAAGCCTTGGCAATGGGAAAGGCCTAAGTCCACGTGACTCATCACACCTCCTTCTTGCTGATTCATGCTATTGTAGATTCAGCAGCTCCAGCAGCGAAACAGCTTATCTGTTAATAAGCTACAGAAAGAAGAGCCCCAAGTCCCATCACGCACTGCAGAAATGTGATTTGAACTGGCAAACATCTCCCAATCCACCACAACAACCCCTTGCCTCGCTTACCTGAAACTTTCACACATACCACATCTCCCCAATTATTTCCATAATCAGTGAGCCTATTGCTGATCTAAAACCTGACACATACATGAGTAGATTCCAGGTCTGTTAAGTACCAGGAGCAAAGGAGGACACAGAAAAACACCGCATTTAGTCTCATTTTCTCTGAGAAATTCAGTGCACTGCAAGACAGCACTGGACTGAGAACACGGAACCAAGGTTCTAACACCAGTTTTTCTACCAGATACCTTGAAGCAAGTCACTTGGCCTCTTTCATTTCATTTCTTTCGAAATTAGACTACATTATCATTCAGATACTTCCATATCTAGGAGTCTGTGATTATGCTGAGTATCCATGCTATTAGAAAGCCAAAGAAACAGCTACTCAGAAGCACATGGAAAATAACCATCTTGGATGAGACTTAAGAGCTGCAGTGGCACTAGCTCCACACAAGGCATCCTAATCCCAGGTCAGAACTCGGTACTGCAGGCTGCCCAGAAACTGGGGCATATAATAAGGTTTATTCATATGAGCATCCTTCCTAACTTATTCAACCAGAAGTCTTTCATGAATACCACCCAGATGCTGAAATTAGGATCGCCATCCTTAGGTATCAGGGATTAAAGTATGATCCAAAGAGTTCAAGTTGCCTCCAAAATGTCTACAACTGCATGGAAGTTGAAGGCCTCACTCACCTCGTTCCCGCCACATCCTGCAAATCCTTTTCTTAGAAGGAAATCACAAACTCCCTTTCTTGAAGACAGATGGGTAATTCATGTACAACCATCTGTGAGACTGCCTGCATGGGGCCTCCTTGTTTGAAGACTACAGAGATTTTAAATTAAAAGAACCATCTATGTCAACTCTGTCTAGATGATGTGTTCAAAGGGAAGACTCAAAGCAGCAAACTAGAGGGAACTTTTCGTTTACTTATTTCTAAAAAGCCAAATAAACCCTCTAGGAATGGTTATCTGTCATTTCCTTTCTCAGCACCCACTGTTCCTTCTTCTGGCTGCAGTCACAATTTTTATTTGCAAACCATGACTACCGCCCTCAGTGGACCCATGTCTTCTGTCCCAGGCTTCCTTTTCCTCTAAGAATTTTATGATCTGCATGAATCACTTTGCATAGATAACTAAAATTGATCATTAAAATCTGAAATTAAAAAACAAAAAAAGAGCATGCAACACCCTGTTCTTATTTTGCTTCAAGGATACTCCTACTGAGCTCATGGAGCTGAAAGCTGCAAAAACTTGAAGGATCCTCCTCTCAGGTTGAAAGACTAGGACATGAAGTACCCAAGTATGCCACACAGAGTTCAAGAAAAGGAATACAGCCAGATCTTCCATCTAAGTACCAGGAAGAAATCGGAGGTAGGGAAAAGAATTGGGGTAGCTCAGCAGTAGCCTTTTTCTTAACGTCAGAAGCCTGATTTTTATTCCGAAACAAGACTATAAAACAGCATTTCCCAGACATTGTCGCATGCAGGTGTAATCATGTGACTGTGTCTGGGCCAATGACCTGCAAGAACAAGTGTTATGCTGGCTTCCAGAAGGCTCTGGCAAAAGTCCAACTTAATGAAATGAAAATGTCTGATTAGACCTTGACTTGTCCTGACAACTCTGGTCACAGGGAAAGCAGTCTTATTGACTCATCATGTCATTTCGCTCAACTATTGATGCAAGGAGTATCATGAGGAAGAAAGAACTGCTTGCAAATGTACAAAGTAAGCAACAAATACCCCTGTCAACAGTATTAAATTATTTATCAATCACACACTACAGGTTATATCACAGTAGTTACAATGATGGAGGCCACTGGGTCCTCACCAACAAAAAGACTGGCTCTTCCACTTTTAGGACAGTTATTTAGAGCAGGGGTCCCCAACCCCCCAGGAACCTGGCCGCACAGCAAGAGGTGAGTGGCGGGGAGCCAGCGAAGCTTCATCTGCCGCTTCCCATCACTCACATTACCAGCTGAACCATACCCCCAATCCCCCGTCCGTGGAAAAACTGTCTTCCACGAAACTGGTCCCTGGTGCCAAAAAGGTTAGGGACCGCTGATCTAGAGGACTACAGGGCACTCAGCGTTTATCAGGAGTCTGTGCTTTCACAGAATCTACTCTTCAGTAAGTCTACAAATCTTTTATCCTTGGCCCTAAAAGCCAAAATCAGGGTTGTACTTTATTATAATCAAGGTGTTTAGGAATTTCTGGTGAAAATAAAAGTTTACACTCAAAAGTGAATAAATGTTCCTGAATCTACCTTTCATCTTTGGTTAATACGTTTCTTGCTAAACAAGCCAAATTCATAAAGGAAAAGACAGGTTACCTCATAACACTTTCTTTTCAACTAAAGCAGTAAAGACCCACACTAACGCTGCATTTTTTTACTTCCAAATTCTATACATCAGGCTTCTCACAGAAACTTTCACTTCAGCCAGTGGAATACCTTGCAGGAGGCAGGCACTCAAGAAATATTTGTTAAGGTGACTTGAACATAGTAACACATTAGGTGAACATTATAGGAAGTTAGCCTAAGGGCTCTTCACTGAGAAGAAAACAGTTTTTTACCATGTTCTTTATTGCCAAGTGAAAGGATATACATATATAGCCTTCTTCGCTCAAAATGTACCCTCTCCACATCACTGACATCCTGTAAATGGCCATAAATCACAACTGGTCCTTGTCATGAGAAAAAACTGTGTGTGTCAACTTGAGTTTGTCTGCCTTAAAAGACAGGTGCAAGGGTAAAATCAAACATATTTAAGTGCTTGGGAAAGCAACACTGCTCTACAGAAGCAAGGGAATATTAGGGGCAGGAATTACAAACATATACACCTTTTATAGCAATAGACTCCAGACAGGAAATCAGGATGAGACTGGTCTATCCTGGCATTCATTTCATAGAGTTTAGTTTCGTCTGATGAATATTTAAACCCAAAGCACTGCAGTGGTAGTGCCAATATATGTCATATTTTCAGTTGCATCTCCTTTCTGGACTAGGAGCGCCCCTAACTATTCATAAGCCTTAAAATCCTAATTATTGGGTAGACCAGCGGCAGACTGGAGTGACACGAAATTAAGGTTGACTTTTAAGAAAATAGGCACACGTCTTGTACTGCTCTATTAGATACACTTTGGCATTTTGCAGAGCCCAAATGAATTACAGAAGAGACACAGGTACTGTTAATACATCACATGCCTTCTAAAAATTCTGGAAGACGTGGGGAGTCCCACATCATTTCTTTGGGACTAGAGACGTTGCCAAGGACTGAAATTGATGATGCATAGAAGGAGAACCCTCCAAAACTAACTCCTCTGCTTTGCTGACCCAAAGGAAGCCAAAGGAAAGAGACTCTCTCACTCCAAGTAACTCCCTAAACTAACAATGTTTAGAAAAAACAAGTATTTTCAAGATGGTTCAGAGTTGGAGGATAGCAGGCAGAGAGTAGAAACTGACTTGGATTTGATTATGGGGTCACGAGAAAGGATCAGAAATGTTCATTTTTAGTTATTACTGAAGTTTTTATAAAATCCCAAGACATTCACTAGAACTTTACTAATTAAGACACGTAACCCACACACAACTAGACTACAAGTACTTATAATACATGTTTTTGTTTTTTGTTTTTTGAGAAAGAAATCTCAACTACCAAAGGTTCACCAGCTGCAGGACTTCAAAGGCAGTAATAGGAGCAATGGTCTCCAATGACTCAATTTGGAAAGAAAAATCTCTCACACAACCCACGCATTAGACAAGATGACATATACATCTACTTCAGGACACCTTACATTTTGGATGAATAGCCTTGAATTTACTTCACAGCCAATAGCTTGCCAGAGAAAACTTAGAGTTGGATCCTATTACTTAATACACTAAATCCACAGCTCAAAGTCCATCTCACTGGATAATTGAATATAACTAGCGATGGGAATTAAAACTGAGGATGCTAGCAGCCCTGATTTCACTGTTATTATTTGTACTGTGTGAAATGATTTTCGTATTGGCAAGTATGGGATCTCTGAAACTGTGCACTCTTCCTATCTACCATGGTACATACGATTATTTGCCCATGCACGCTCTGAGGGGCAATGCGGTACAATGAAAGGAGCCCTGAGCTTGAGTCAAAACCAGTTCTAGTGCCAGCTCTGCCACTATCTGGCTGAAGACCTTGGACCACACTTTAGGTCTAAGTTTACTCATTAATTTATTTAATAACCATGATTTGATCACAGACCTAAAAGAACACAACATTGCTCAGCTGTAAAAGGGGGGAAACTAGACCTAGTTTATAGAACTGGTGTTAGACTTAAATGAGATAATGGGTGTACTTTGCATCCAAGACACATTGGTGCTAGTCTTCTTCTACCGCAACTATCAGGCACTGTGTTCAGTCTAAAACACCATTGCAGGGAGCACACTGGAAGCCCTCATCTCGTTTGTCATCACTGGGTAAAGCCTCTTGCCTCTTAGTCGGTAAAATCCATGAAGGCCAGGATTTTCTTCTTTCTAATACACAGACGCATCCTCTGAACCTGCATGTGCCTCAGCATCTAGTAAGCACTTAATAAATAATTGTTGAATGAATAAATTCTCTTTTACTCCTTAAAATAACTCTGGATCAACTAATATTTTTACCATTTTACAGTGAGGAGGCTGAATAATGAGATAAACTGTCTATACAATCAGGTGATAAGGCCCTTCCAATTCCACAATGCTATCTATAGTTGTTATATTTTCCAATAGTTCATCATTATATCATTCTTCCTAAATAATTGCTACTTACTCACATTTATTTATTGGTTATTGCTTAAATAATAGCAAGAGTCTCAAACTATAAAATCTACTCCTATCTTTAAAGAAAATAAAATATTTGAACCATAAAAAAAATCATTTGTTTATAAGAAAACTTTATTCTCACATCTACACACGAACTATCTAATGAGGTTATTCTTTTTTTTTTTTTTTCTTTTTTTTTTTAATGAGGTTATTCTTAAGAAACTCTTCCGGGCTTCCCTGGTGGCGCAGTGGTTGAGAATCTGCCTGCTAATGCAGGGGACGCGGGTTCGAGCCCTGGTCTGGGAAGATCCCACATGCCATGGAGCAACTGGGCCTGTGAGCCACAATTACCGAGCCTGCGCGTCTGGAGCCTGTTCGTCTGGAGCCTGTTCTCCGCAACAAGAGAGGCCGCGATAGTGTAAGGCCCGCGCACCGCGATGAGGAGTGGCCCCCGCTTGCCGCAACTAGAGAAAGCCCTCGCACAGAAACGAAGACCCAACACAGCCATAAATAAATAAATAAATAAATAAATAAATAAATAAATAAATAACTGATTGAAGGACTTAAAAAAAAAAAAGAAACTCTTCCAAGTAGTTTTCCCAACCTAAACTTCCATATACTTTTCCCCAAATAAGAAGCGAAATAAACAATCAGTCAAGAGTGATATTAAAAACATGGGGGCAATCCTGTCCCTAAAACATTTCTTCACCAAAATTTGGATTCTTTCACTTTAAGAGCAGCAAGATCATCTTTTTTACTATCTTTCAGAAGATAACTGTAGCTTCCCTAGTCTGGGGCCCTAAATGAGAAAGACCTCGGTTAGATGCAGCCAATGTCACAGGGTCTCCTGGCTCTGAATCAGTATTTTCACACACTCCCAATCATAAATGCCCCAGAGACCTCCTATCCCCAAAACTGACACTGCTGTATCTCAAGTTCAGGTTTACAGAATGATGGCCTCCTCCAAGGCCTTCCTTAGAAAACGTATTCCCAAATTTGCCATCTCACCTCATGCTTCCTTCTCCAAAAGCAGCCTACTCTTTACCACTCATAAGTCTTCTCCTCTAAAGGGCTCAACGTACATTGGGGCACTCAGCAGATATTACACTCTACTCCATCAAAAGGATCTCATAAATTTGTTTTAATTTAGTAATTAACATTCCTCTAGACTCGCAGAAGTGTTGAGGGCAAAGTCATAACGCTTTTAATGGCAAAATCAAACTGTAAGCCCAGGTCAGACTTCACATCTAATGCTGTTGCTGGCAGACCCAGTGATTTTGAGACCGAGCAAGATGATTTTATCATTAAGGCATCACCACTGCTGTGCAGGGAATTTCTCTTTCATTACACCTCAGCTCCCTCCCACCTCAAAACGCTGCGTAGAGTTCTAACGTACTCTGAAACCACAGTAACTTATGACAGAGCAGCCATTATGATGACCTGTAAGTCATCAAGATACATATCAACCACTGGCTATGTTATTAATACTTGAAGTATCAAATTTGCTAAGGAAGCAAAAAGGAGCTTCGTTCTTCCTCAAGGGGAATCAGAAACCAGTATGTTCAAGAGAGGATTTCCATAGGAAAACCGCCCCTGCCTCAGACAGCACCTACCATCAACATGTTTATGGGCAAACACAGTATCAGAAAAACATGCTGTGAGTCTTAGAAACAGCATATGCCTCATTTCATACGGGCTGCTATGGTGCTAGGCATTGTTTTTTGGTTTTGTTTTTTTTACTGCATTTCAGAGAAATAACCGTAAAATGAAGGTCTATAACCAGCATATAACACAATAAACAACAGCATCAACTTCTGCACCCTTTTTGTGAATGGTTTCCCTATGCTTTAATTGAAAATGTAAGTTTTAATATGCTTTGTGTTTTCTCTCAAAATAGTTTGGGACCAATTCTATTCTAAGACTTCTGTATTTACCATCTCCATCCAAGGTCCAAAGATTACAGAATTTACAAATGAAGGACACCCCCTACACACACACACACACACACACACACACACACACACACACACACACACACGTCAGTCATAGAGGAGCTATGACAACAAAATTCCTGAATGACAGAAAGAAACACAGAGGACAGTGGCTTGAAACAGCAATGGTGGTCACCACAAGCTTTGTCCTAGAGTTCAGCTCAGGTCTTTCTGAAAGCCTGGACCAAAAATTCACAAAAACAAGAAGCAGTAACACAGTTCACATAACTTTCCTGAGCTTAAATGTATAATAGATCCGGGTAACTGTCCAATCTAGGTTGTATCTTCAGGGAATCTCAAACTCTCATAAAAAACCAAGGTTTCTGGCTCAAGGAAAGGCTTAAAGTTAGAGATGAGCATTGTTAAATCACTGGTTCCTATTCACATTTCAACCCTTGAAATAACGCTTCACTACTTGTCTCAGTCACCAGCGACTCTAGTCTGTCTTGAGAAAGCTCACACGCCTCCCTGGACTCAGCCATCTCCTTCTCACCGACAGGTCAGGTCCAATACAACCAAAGCTTAATTCACTTTAAAAGATATGTGAACTATTATTCAAGGACAGTAGCTGTCTGTTTACAGAAGCTTCATCCACATCAAGGCAGCTGAGTTTGTGAGCTTGATTTTTGTATTCTTCTTTCATTCTGTCAAAATTCAAGCTTACAGATATTTCTGCTTTCAGTCTATTCTTTAATAAATGTCCCGCTCAGTGTAAGACAGGACTCAGAGTTTCAATGACATAACTGTATATTTTCCCAAGAAAATTGTTTATGTACCTTTCCATAAATGTTTTAACTTTTTCACCTAGAATATAAAATCCTTGAAGAAAATGTCTGTCTTCTATAGTTTAGCAAGATACATGCTCAACACAATTTCCAAATCACCTTTAGTACCAATTTTAACCATGAAGAACACTGAAAATTCTACTGTAAATTATCAAATATATGGTAGCAAATATATAAATGAAATTCTTCTGTCATTTAGTACAAAGAAGAGAGATACAAATATAGGATAATTTCTCAAATGAGTTTCAACTACTTAATGTGCTACTTTAAAGCATATTCACAAACAACAGAAATAATCAATCTGAAGAACTGGATTCATCTCTATACACAGGGGACATTTTTATACAGTTTCTCGAAGAATTAGCCACACACAAGCACAATAGGTACCATAAAGATTAAAAGAAAGTAACTGCATTAAAAATACTTCAGTTTATTAAAAGGAACGGTTCCTATTTTATATGTATACACATCTATTTTTATAGAAAAGAACACATCTATTTTTATTCTAATTTCCATGACTCACTCCCCACCCATTCACCGATGAGATAGATAACAGTTGATCCTATTTTTCACCTTTTAATTTATTCTACCTGGAGAAATAAAATTCATCACTGTCCCATGTTATTTTCCCTCCCCTTTGGACATTTATCCACTAAATAAACATCTACTACCCACTGCTGTTAAGCAGTGTGCTGGGTCCTGGGGCTCCATCCCAGTCTCCTCCGCTGGTTTCCCCTATTTGCCCCAATTTCTAAGCGCTGAAGTGTCCCAGGACTCAGCCCTGTCTCATCCTCAAGTCAGTCTACACATGCTCACTTGGTGGTCTCAGCTAGTCTCCTGGTCTAATTAGCATCTATCCTATGCTGACCACCCCCATATTTATATATACTGCAGACCTCTTTCCTGGGCTCCAGTTTCACATATGGACTCACCAACTCATCCTCTGCCAATAGATGTTTTACAGATCTCGAACGTTTAACAGGCCCAACTAACTCCAGATCTTCTCCACCAAACCTCCTTTCAAAGGATGAACTTGATGACAACTTCGTCCTTCTAGTTAGTTAGGCTGAAATCCTTGAAATCATCCTGACACCTCTTTCTGTCATACCCCACAGCCAAGCTATCAACAAACCTCTCTTGGAAGGCTGGCCAAGGAGACACTTTGACGTAAGCTTCTGCCCAATCCTGACGCCTCTGCCTCCCTCCCACTATGTTGTTCCCAAGGGCACATGCTTACAAGTATTCTACACACTAAACCCTGTCTGAGTCTACTTCCCAAATGATCCAAATGCTTCAAGTCTTCACTACAAACATCCATTACAATATTGTGCATACAACAGCTTATCCCTACTAGAAATAAAACAAAGGATGATTTTAGCTGATCTATGTGTAGAATCTTATAGTTATAGATTCAGAGATTAAGGATATTTCTTGTCTTCTTTACAAGGACACTGAATGCCTCATGCTGCCTTACTACTCTTTTTGTTTATCCTCCATGCAGCAATGAAAGGCTTTAAATAAATCTTATCCATTCAAGTCCAACTGGTATTTTTTCTTTCTCTTCCCTGAGGAGCATCTTTTTTCTACACTACCACTTCTCTATTACTTCAGTTATTCACTGCATTTAGTTGTTTATCTTATTTTTTTCAGAAGTATTCCTTCATAACAAGGAGGTGCTAAAAACCTCATTTCACAAGTAGGTATGAAAAAGAAATATCTGGAACACCTTTCCTAAAAAGAAATCCAAAGGTAGCTAATTTAGTACATAAGCCTTTAGGAAAGCATTAGAAGAAAGTAAGACAAAGTCAAATATTAACAATTTACTGAACATAAATTCTCATTACACAAAATAGTATCTCTCCTTATAACTTCAAAATATTAATAGGGCAACACAGCGAAATATCAAGGGTCAGATGCAGCTAGACTACAAAATGTTATGTTTTTATTTTAGAAGTATGATTTTTATTATTGCTGAAACGAGAATTTTAGAAAAAAAACTACCATCAGTTTCTTAACATGTAATTTATTTGTAAAAGTCAACCAAAACAATCTGAATTCAATCATCAGCTCAGGAAGCAGATTCCATGACATTTTTTTCCCCTAAATGCTAAATGACACAGGCAGCGATAAAATATGCAGAGAAAGAACCATGTCACAGAAGATGTGACAATTTTGATAAATGATGATAAACTGTGATGTAGAACAGCCGTTTGTAAGCTGCTGTTTTCAAAAACATGTATTTTAATGATGATTTTTGCCAAATATCATTTTAGAGAGATAGTCTGTAATAAAACCATTGACAAACAAAATTGGTACCTTATTATAAATTAGAACAGAAATGTATTTAAGTTTTCAGCAAACTTGTAATTTTGCTTTAAATGAGAATGCATTTTAGATCCAGTCAGTTCCTTACAATGTTAAACACAGTCATCATCTGACCCAGAAATCCCACTCCGAGGTATAAAACAGAAATTAAAACATACTTTCACACAAACCCTTGAACATGAATGTTCATACATGCAACATTATTCATAAAAGACAAGAAGTGCAAACAACCCAAATGTCCATCAAGTGACATATAATATCAATAGAACAGAATATTATTCAGCAATAAGAAGGAATAAAGTACTGATACATGCTACAATACGGATGAACCTTGAAAATATTATATTAAGGAAGCCAGTCACAGGAGGCTACATATCATTATGTTTATATGAAATATAAATTCTATTGATATGAAATGCCCAGAATAGGCAAATCCATAGAAATAAGATGTAGATAAGTGGTTGCCTAGGGTTGAGAGTGTAGAGGGAATGGAGAATAATTGCTAATGGATATAGGGTTGCTTTCTGGGGTAATGAAATGTTCTAGAATTGTGCACCGTGATGGCTGCACAACTCTCTGGCTATACACAACCTCTGAATTGTACACTTTAAGTGGGTGAACTGTATGTGAACTACATCTCAAAAAAGCTATTTAAAATGCCAGTTAAAAAGGCCAGTCATGGGCGTTCCTGGTGGCGCAGTGGTATAGAATCCACTTGCCAATGCAGGGGACACGGGTTCGAGCCCTGGTCCAGGAAGATCTCACATGCTGCGGAGCAACTAAGCCCACGAGCCACAACTACTGAGCCCAAGTGCCACAACTACTGAAGCCCGCGCGCCTAGAGCCCACGCACCGCAATGAAGAGTAGTCCCCGCTCGCCGCAACTAGAGAAAGCCCACGCACAGCAACAAAGACCCAACGCAGCCAAAAATAAATAAATAAATAAATTTACTTTTTAACAAAAGGGCCGGTCATGTTGTAGGTGTTTATAACTTGTATAGACTTTTCAAAGTCTAAATCCCTAATTATCAAAATATGTTTCTTACTGTCCACAAACCTCATTTCATTTCCTTACATAAAACCACCTGCCTATTCCACTATAAATACTACACGTAGTGAAAGAAAGTGCTTCTAAAATTAAATCATGTTTTCAAAACAGATTTCTCCTTAATATATTTAATTTTAATGATTCGCATGTGCATTATCCACACTTTCCATTAACTATGGTTAAATTTTCAATCTCAGATAAGTATCCCCCAATACAAAAGCACAGTAACAGGCCATTCCTCTCCCAACACAAGCTGTGTGGACTAAACTTTTAACGTATTAGCTTGAATTTTAAAAAGCAAAATTAAGGAGGCAGATCTGTAAGAAAAGCAAGCATATGAAGTCTCAGAATTTTAGAATGGAAAATATTTTCAAGATTGATCCTCTTCAGGACTACCGAAACTTTAGTATCTAAGAACTAACCCCAGGAATTTTGTGATATTCTCATATCACCTTACTTTTTAAATTTTTATTGGAGTATAGTTGATTTACAATGCTGTGTTACTTTCTGCTATACATACCTTACTATTTTGCCTTATTATTTATATTTACATTAAGTTGATTCCTTTCCTTTTTTTTTTTTTTTTTAAACTTAGCAATGTATGACACAACATCAGTGACCTTAGGGGTTTGGTAAGCTATCTGTACTAGTCTAACAAACATTACAATAAATAAAATTTTAAATGGTGATGTGTCTATCACTTAAAAACATCTTGCACATGATCAGTACTACATCTACCACACTTTGGGAAACACTGATCTAGTTTTAGCTTCTAATTTTATGGGTGAGAAAGTTGAACTTCCTGGTGACTCTCAAAAGTCTGTGCACATCAGAACCTCCTGGAGGGTTTGTGTTAAAATAGAGAGTGCCGGGCTCTTCCCCAAGAGCGTAGGTCTGGGGTAAGGTCTGAGAATTTACGTTTCTAACAAATATCTAAGTGGTACTAATGCTGCTGGCCCAGAGACCGCCCTTCAAAAACCACTGACCAAAACCTACTAACCCCAAATTAGTCAGACCAGAATTTAAACTAGAACCCAATCTTCTCTTAGATGCTCTTATAATTATATGCTCTATCAAACATGTTTAATGTTGCTGAATTTTATTCACCTTTCACTTAATTTTACTCTTTTCAATAAAGGTGATTATTAAATGCTAAAGATCAGGTTTATACATTTTTAAGACTTCAGAGTTGTTATAAAATAGTGATTAATAAAAATTTAAGGAAAAGAACATTACAATCACCTTTGAGGACCCTGAATCCCTTTTCTTGGTCACATACCCTCCGTTAGTCCTTTGAGATAAACATTATCTTCAAGTTTGTGTCTCATCATCCACTTGCTTTTCTTGTTAGTTTTCTCATAGCTGTATCTCTAAATAACATATTGTTTAGGGTGTATGTTCTGAGCTTTATACTATATCTTTTTATGCTATTTGCTTTTTTATTCAATATGATGTTTTTGAGATGTAGCCCTCGGTTTTTATCAGTAATTCATTGCTTTCATGGCGGGACACTATTTCATCTACAAGAAAACAGCACTAAAATTGTTGACTTTTTTTTTCATTTTGAAAAAATCAGAGGTAAAAAAGAAGTTGCAAAAATAGTACACAGAAGTCCTATGTATGCTTCATCCAGTTTCCTCCAATGGTTACATCTTACCTAACTATATTACAGTATCAAAACCAGCAAACTGGTTTTGGGACAATGCTTGTGTATAGTTTCATGCCATTTTATTATACATGCAACTCTCAATTTTTAAGTTCTTTTTTTTTTTCTCGCGGGCCGCCCAGGCCGCGAGACCAAGGGCCGCGGGGGCCGGGCCGGCGCGCCGCCCCCGCCCCGCCTCAGGCCGCCCGCGCTTGGGCCGCCGCCCGGCGACGCGAGGCCAGTCCCACCCCGCCCCCACCCCCGCCGCCGGCCCGGGGGCCGCTCACCTTCCGCGTTGCCCCAGACCACCATGCCCGGGCACAGCCGCCTCCTCCGGCCTCGCTGGCCCCGCCGCCGCCACACGGTGCCCTCGCCTGGGGCGGGGAGAAGGGCCGGGGAAGGAGTCGCACCGCCGCGCCGCGGTCCACGCTCGCCCCACACTCGCAGCGGCCACCCTGAGCGCGCCCAATGGCTGCTCTGTCCCTCCCCCTCCGACGGGCGCGCGCGCCGCGGCTCCGCCCCACCCCTCCCCCTGCGGGGGCCGGCGCGCTCCCAGGCTCCTCCCCGCCCTTCCCCACCCGCGGCGGTTCCGGCCCCGGCTCGCACTCCGCCCCGCGCTGCGCAAGTGCCTGCCTCGCGCCTAGCCTCGGGCGACCCTGAACCACCGGCGCGGCGCCCCTCCCAGGCCCGCCCGCGGAGGTCAGCCCCTCCGCTGCACGTGACCGTCTCGCTCGCGGGGGCGGAGAGGAGCGCGGCGCCGGCCCGCCTTCCGCATCCCGAGACCTGCGCGCCTCCCGCTGGGGTTGATGCGCTGTTCTCCTCTCTGCGAGTCCCCGCCCCGCGCTGCACTCCCCAGTCCGGGAGGACACTAGTTCAGGGACTGACCATGCTTAATCAAGATCATTCTAGTGATATTAATGAATATCTGAGTTACTTCCTTTATTCCCCCCCCACCCCCCGCCAATTAAAGACAATGCTCCTACCTATTAGAAAAATGAAAATCCAAACACTGACAGCCCCAAATACTTGCAAGAATGTGAAGTAATAGGAACGCTCGTTCATTGCTGGTGGGAATGCAAAATAGTACAGCCATTCTGGAAGAGAGTTTGGCAGTGTCTTACAAAACTAAACATACTCTTACTATACGATCCAGCAATCGGACTCCTTGGTATTTACACAAAGGAGTTGAAAAATTATGTCCACATAAAAAACCTGGACACAGATGTTTCATAGCAGCTTTATTCATAATTGCCAAAACTTGGAAGCCACCAAGATGCCCTTCGGTAGATGAATGGGTAAACAAACTGGTGCATCCAGATAATGGAATATTATTCAGCACTAAAAAGAAATAAGCCATCAACCCATGAAAAGATATGCAAGAACTTTAAATGCTTATTACTAAGTGAAAGAAGCCAATCTGAAAGGCTACATACTCTTTGATTCCAACTAAGTGATACCATAATGGTGGATAATGTCATTAGTCAAAACCCATAGAACATACAACACCAAGCGTGAATCCTAATGTAAACTATGGACTTTGGGTGCTAATGAAGTGTAAATGTAGATTCATCAGTTGTAACAAATATACTTCTCTGCTGAGTAGTTGATAATGGTGGAGGCTATACATATGTGGGAACAGGGGGTACATGGGAAATCCCTGTACCTTTCACTCAATGGTGTTGTGAACATAAAACTGCTCTAAAAAAATAAAGTCTACAAACTTTAAGCTATAAGATGAATAAGTTCTGAGGTTCTAATGTATAGCATGGTGACTAGTTGATAACACTGCAATGTATAACTATAATTTGCTAAGAGAACTTAAAAGTTGACCCCCAAAACATACACATATATATTTATATATTCCTCTTTACCATAAATGTACGGCTGTGCTCCTGGCTTCTCTAATCTCTTCCAATCATCTATTTTTATTTCTGCTCAGTACCATGCTGTCTTAATTGGTAGAGTTTTATAATAGCGAGTCTTAATATCTAGTAGGTCAAAAATCCCCAATTCACTCTTCCATTTGCTGTTAAGAATCAGCTCGCATGTTCTATGTGGGGGAGGGAGGTGAAGGAAATTCATTTTAGTTTCCTAAAATCTCTAAAACAATTTGGGGAGAATCACATCTTCTGTAGATTGAAATTTTCTATTGAAATAAGATTTATTTCTCCATTCCTTTAGTTTTTCTTAGGTGTCTTTGTTCTATAATTTTCTCCATATAGTTGTTGCCTATTCTTGCTAGAGTTATTCCTAGGTACTTTATAATTGTGATAATATTATAAGTGGTATCTCATTGCCTTTTCTAAATAGTTGTAGCAGAGTACAGAAATGCAATTGATTTTGTATATTGATTTTGTTTGCAGTATACTTGCTAACCACTTTTATTCATTCGAATACCTCATCTGTGGATTCTTTTGGTTTTTCTACAGGGACAAGATATCCTCAATGACTAGTGATAGCAGTTTCTTCTTCTCCAATGCTAAGAATTCTTCTTTTTCTTCCTGTGTAAGACTTCCTATATAATGCTGCAAAGAAGGATTATCTTATCTTGTTGGTGAAAGGTGTCTTATCTTGTTCCCAATATTAAAAAAGAATGTTTTCAATGTTTCACCATTAAATATCACATCTGCTGAATATTTATACCTTCTAATGATAGTCTGTTCATTTTGTATCATGAATAGATACTGAATGTTATGGAATGCATTTTCTACATCTCCTGAGATTAAATTTTTTTTAGATCAAGAATTCAGTGGGGGACAGATGGATTGAGAGTTTGGGGTTAGCAGACGCAAACTATTACATATAGGATGGATAAACAACAAGGTCCTACTATACAGCACAGGGAACTAAATTCAATATCCTGTGATAAACCATAATGGAAAAGTATGAGAAAGAATGCATATATACGGAACTGAGTCTCTTTGCTGTACAGCAGAAATTAACATTGTAAATCAACTGTACTTCAATAAAAAACTTACTCTGCATCCATAATGTGTCACACTGTTCTAGACAGTAGAGGTAAAGCAGTGACCAAACAGATGAAAACACTTGCCCTCAGGGAGTTCACCTTGTATTAAAGGAGAACAAACACAATGAATAAATAAAATGCATAGTTTGTTACATATTGATCAACACAAAAGACAAAAATGAAGTAGAGAGGGGAACAGGTAGTGTGGGGAAGGAGGTCTGCAACTTCAAATGCAGTGGTAGGAATGGGTGTCATTGACAAAATGACATCTGGCAAGAGCCTGCAAGCAGAAACAAGAGCATAGCTTGTATGCAGTAAGCACTGCAAGGCAATATGAAGTTCTGTTACAAATTCTGTGAAGGAAAAGTGAATTTCTGAGTAGGTTCACTGGAAAAGATAAATGTTAACATACTATTTTAGTTGCTAATTCCCTATCACAAGCAATGAAGCTTAAAAATCTTACATCAACTATTAAGTAAATTAAAAAAACCGCTGAAACCATTATAACCACCAGTAGTACCAAAGTAGCATTCTTATTAAAAGTATGAAAATAACCATTTCAATATAGAATACAGAAAGATAACAAAAATCACTCTGTTGTTCAAAGTAAATTATTATAAAATTTCAACTTGGGTCACAGAAGCCTATCAAAAAAATAAGTATGGGAAAAGCATAAATGGAAAAAAGACATATTCACAGGTACAAGACCTAAAACTCATTGTAAGTACTCCCCATAAGTTATCTGACCCAATCCAGGGCTAACACTCTAAAGAAACATGAAAACAAACAGACAATCACTCAGAGACCAGATGACAGAAAGAGGAAAGGAATCGTTTCAAAGATGTGTTACAGAAAGTTCAAGTACAAAATTTTCAAATTAATATTGAGAATGCAAAAGGAAAAAAGACCCAGCAAGTCTAACTAGCAATGAAATAAATAAGCAAAGACAAAAAGAGAAGTACATCTAAACACACAAAGACTGACCAAAAGAGAATAAGGAAACTCCTAAACCAAAAGGTCACAGAGGTGTCCTATCCAACATTAGCTCATGGGATGATGATAGGTGTTTATGCGGGGGGGGGGAATAGGTCAAAGTTAATCTATTAGATTCTTTATGCAGTACATCTCAGAATCTTTCAAAATGCCACTGTGAATTATGAATCACTAACCTACTTTGGGGGTAGGGTATGGGGGGCACAGAGTAAGTACGCATGAGAATGTAGTCTTTCCCATGCCAGCTCACCACGGAACCCTTTATTTTGGCCAAAAACAAAAGTCTGTGAGAAAAATGTTGTCCTAAAGGATGGTAAGACAGATGAAATTCATAAATCGCTTTGTAGAGTTAAAGGAATGCTAAAAAAAAAATTTAAGGACTTTCCGGTTGTTGTTTTTTTCTTTTAGTATTGGTAGAAAGCCAGCCAAGAATCAGTTGGACTTACAAACATGAGTACATGGATGAATAAAAGATAGAAAAGAGAATAAATCAAAATTCTGATATATTTTACTGAAGAGGATATTTGGATACAAATGTTGTTATGAAGCAGTCCAACTATGCTAAAGTAAAGAAAGAAAAATGCAAGGGTTGTACTCGTCCTAACTGACAAAAGTGAAATAAATCACCAGGATGGAATGGTATCCAACCAGAGTTCTGGATGCTCTTGAGGACGACTATGAATTTGTAGGCAAAGTTAGATAGAATCATCCAAATAGCCCCAAATTTGGCTCCTACAAAGGCTCTGGAGAAGACCCAATAAAATAAGATTCATTGTGGATTTGTTGGAAGTATAGGGTAGGTTGATGGAATTTTTAATTAAGAATAGACTCAGACACTGAAGTAAAAATAACCTAATGGAAGAAACACCGTAAAGTGATAGAATCTATAGATATCTGTATTAATTCTATATCTATAGGTAGATTCTGTATCTATAAAGAGAAATAGATATAAAACACCTGAAATTTTTTGAAGTGGTAAATAAACTGAGGCAGGAAATAATGTTTATTTAGACTTTCGACACATCTTAGACAACATTCTTCAACAAAGGCTTAAAATATTAAATCACTATCAAAAGAAATATTCTGCCCCAGATAGGAAAGTGGCTTGGTGGCAGAAAACAAAAGGAAGAAATAAGCAAAATTTCAAATACAGTTTATCTCGGGATATTAGTGAAAACTAGTCTCATTTGTATAATATTGAAAAATGGAGCACACGGCAAATGTTCAGGTTTAGAAATGAGCAGTGAAATGCCAAGCGCCAGAGATAACCGATGGAGAGTTATTTATTTATTTAGTACAGTCCTGGCAATGACAAGGGTCATAGCCAGTATGATCCACGACATTCAAGGAAGCTCTCCACGTGCCAAACACCACCTGAGTCACTGTATGTGCATCACTTTGTTTAGTCTTCACAACTTCCTACAGAAGTAATTGCCATTTTATTCCATGAGTTTACAAGCTAGACAGTAAAGGCTCAGAGAGGAAAGTAACTTCCCCAAAGATCACTAAGGTAAGTAGGTGGCAGTAATAGTAGCTACTAAGTGATAGAGCTAAAATTTGAAACCTGGCAACTGACCCCAGAATCCTCACCTACTTTGGGGGTAGGGTATGGGGGGCACAGAGTAAGGATGCATAAGAATGTAGTCTTTCCCATGCCAGCTGACCACGGAACCCTTTATTTTGGCCAAAAACAAAGCACTGCGAGAAAAATGCTGTCCTAAAGGGTGGTAAGTCAGATGAAATTCATAAATCACTTTGAAAGGTTAAAGGAATGCTAAAAAAAAAAAAAAAAAAAAATTAACTACTGCACCAATGGTTCTCAAACTTGAGCATGCATCAGAATCACCTGGAAGGTGTGTCAAAGACAGACTGCTGGGCCCCATCCCCTCGAGTTTCTGACTAAGCAGATTTTGTGGGTTCCGAATTTCTATTTCTAACAAACTGATGTTTCTGCTCAAGGGCCCACACTTGGAGAAATATGGTCCTAAGCCACAGGTGGTGAAACAAAGAAAGCAAGAGATCACGATAAGAATGGTCTCGGGAAAAGGAGAAAACCTAGGTGAAGAAAGCTGGCGTGGAATTAAGGAAAGGAGGGATGAATCATCCAGTAAATGGGGTCAAGCTAAAATCACATGGAAATTTTCCTGGGCCTTTTGCTCCCTGGGTGGGCAAAGAGTCTTCCTGGGACCTCAAACAGCCTAAAACTATTCAACCCAGCTTCGGGCACAGTATAAATTTAATGGCAAAAGGACGTCCCCACGTTCAGGATCTCTGTACTCTGGCTACCACCACAAACCTTACCCACTGACAATGCCTAGAACTCCTTTAACAGGAAACAAAACGTTTTACTTTGTAGCAAGAAATAGAAGCTTGAGAAGGAAATAAGTCCTAAAAAGTGAATATATATCGCTGTCTACAGATCTCATTCAAAATGTAAATGACTGCTTATAGATTAACCATAGGTCTAATATAACATGGCATGTCTAATATTCTTAAAATTACAAAAATTCAGTGTTATTACTTTGGAGAGGAAGCATGATGCTACATGAAAGGCATCAAATTTGGTGTTAGAAATCCTATATTTGGGGATAAATGACTTCTGACAAGTCTTTTTTTGTTTCTTTGTTTATATTTTATTTTTGGCTGCGTTGGGTCATCGTTGCTGCACGTGGGCTTTCTCTAGTTGCGGCGGGCGGGGGCTACTCCTCGTTGCGGTGCACGGGCTTCTCATTGCAGTGGCTTCTCTTGTTGCAGAGCACAGGCTCTAGGCACGTGGGCTCAGTAGTTGTGGCTCGCGGGCTCTAGAGCGCAGGCTCAGTAGTTGTGGCGCATGGGCTCAGTGGCTCCGCGGCATGTGGGATCTTCCCGGACCAGGGCTCGAACCCGTGTCTCCTGCATTGGCAGGCGATTCCTAACCACTATACCACCAGGGAAGTCCAGACATTTTCTTCATACGTAAAAAAGGAGCAGTAGGGACTTCCCTGGTGGCACAGTGGTTAGGAATCGCCTGCCAATGCAGGAGACACGGGTTCGAGCCCTGGTCCGGGAAGATCCCACATGCCGCGGAGCCACTGAGCCCATGCGCCACAACTACTGAGCCTGTGTGCCACAACCACGGAAGCCCGCGCGCCTAGAGCCCGTGCTCCGCAACAAGAGAAGCCAGCGCAATGAGAAGCCCGCGCACCACAAGAAGAGTAGCCCCCAGCCGCCTCAACTAGAGAAAGCCCACGCGCAGCAACGACCCAACGCAGCCAAAAATAAATAAATATAAAATTAATTTATTTTTTTAAAAAAAGGAGCAGTAATTCCCCACAGAGATGTGAGGATCAAAAGGGATCATATTTGTGAAAGCATTTGGTCAATTATAACTCACTTTTTCAATTATAAGGTGTTAGTTAGGACTACTTCGGGGAGTAACACGTTTTATACAAGCTGTTACTAGATGTGCACTGTATTCAAGTTCAGGGTGCATATTAACGTCCAGTGTCATTTATACACAAGAGATGCCTTCTAGGCTCAAGAGACAAAAGTTACAAGTGATAATCAGGCATTCATGACGCTGGGATTTGATAACGTTTCTCCCAGTCTAAACG
>NW_027175699.1:0-52797 GCF_028021215.1 Eschrichtius robustus | reverse complement strand
GCCAAAAAGGGCGTATGCGTTTTTTCCTGAATATATTCAGGAAAAAACGCATACGCCCTTTTTGGCCAAGGGCATCATTGTCGAGGTTTTGCCGCTTTTCCTGTGCTTTAAAGGCGATTCGAATCTGCCTCCTGAAATCTGTTTCCTGCAATTCTGCCTTGCTTTCAAATCTTCTTTGTTGCCTTCCCTCAATATATTTGTAGACGAGAGTTATCATTTATAAGTCTGCAGGTTTGTGAATTGCAGTGCCCCTGAGCTCCATTTTTCAACTCGCTCTCTTGGGAGCTGGCCGCAAAAGCGCAGGATTGCTTTAGGCCCTATTCTGCTTCCGGGCGGCAGACTGAGCCTGTGGTTAATTCTTCTTCCTGATGGGAAAATAGAGTGACCTGTGCCTGTCCCAACACCTAGAGCTAGTCTCTCATTGGTTCCCCGTCTTCCCGTTCACCCTCAGTTCAAATTGCCACCTGTATGGAACAGGAGGTTAAAGGTGCTGATTCTCCAAGGAGGGAGATTGCTAGTAAAGCGGCTGGAATGGCGAACCCGAGCACAAGGAGACGAGAAATGAGGTGCGTTTTAGAAACCTTTCCCGATCACTCGGTGGACCATCTTCTGGGTTTCTCATGCATGTTTTCGATGTAGTAAGATGCCCTTGAACCTGGAGATTTGGGACCCATGGGATGGGTACCACGCAGTATTACTTTAAAGCGTCTGCGTTTGCTCACCGAACCTCACCAAACCCCTCAGCCCCAAGAGTGTCCTCCCTTATGTCTCAATCAGCTGCGGGTCTAGATATGGTCAATCCAGGTGGCATCACAGCGCCTGAACGAATTTTGTAAGAATTTCTCTCCCTTTCACTGTCTTTGTTTCACGGGTTTTTAAAATTAATTGAGTTTTATAATGGGGTTTAGCTGCTTTTCACTGCTGTGTTTATGCAGCTTTACACCCACTTGACTCACTTACAGAGAGATATCAATACATAGGTTTTAAGATTCTTACTAGTCAGATATACTCTTGGGCGGTGAATAGGGGGTGTTGAGTCCAGTTCCCTGAGCAAGGAGTAGGTCTTGTCTATTACGTATTGGGTTTATGGAACGGTATCTGAGCTAATTTGAAACCCTTGTTTTATGCATCACCCCACCTCACCTTTGCCGTTAGGCAGCCATAGTGTGTTTTCTAACCGTGTGACTCTGTTCTGTTTTGTAATTCAGTTCAAGGGCAGCGGTTTTTACATTCCCTCTATCGGTGATATCTTATGATAAGTGTCTTTTTCTGTGTGACTTATTTGACTTAGAATCGTCGTACCTAAATCCACTCATCATGCTGCTACTAGCCTTATGACGTTGATTTCATGGCTGAGTGATATTCCATTGTACATAAGGACCACAACTTCTTTATCCATTTTTCTCTTTCCTGGGATATTTAAGGTGTAACGAAGTGGAGGTTCTTGTCAACAGAGCAGCCCTAAACTTTGGGGTGCTTGTGTCTTGCTGATTTTTAGTTTTCCCAATTTATACGCCCATGAGTGGAAGTGCCCTATGCTCTCTAAGCTGAGTTTTGTAAATGTTTCAGGACACACCGTACACTTCTCCAGAGTGGCTGTTGGCAATTTACATCCCGCCCATCAGCGTAGCAAGGCTCCCGTTTCTCCGTGGCCTGTCCTGCATTTCTGGTTTTGACACTTTATTCAGCATGGCCCTTTTGACCGATGGGAAGCGAGACTTCTTTGTAGCGCTGATTTGCCTTTCCAGGTTGCTTGGTTGGCCAAAAAGGGCGTATGCGTTTTTTCCTGAATATATTCAGGAAAAAACGCATACGCCCTTTTTGGCCAAGGGCATCATTGTCGAGGTTTTGCCGCTTTTCCTGTGCTTTAAAGGCGATTCGAATCTGCCTCCTGAAATCTGTTTCCTGCAATTCTGCCTTGCTTTCAAATCTTCTTTGTTGCCTTCCCTCAATATATTTGTAGACGAGAGTTATCATTTATAAGTCTGCAGGTTTGTGAATTGCAGTGCCCCTGAGCTCCATTTTTCAACTCGCTCTCTTGGGAGCTGGCCGCAAAAGCGCAGGATTGCTTTAGGCCCTATTCTGCTTCCGGGCGGCAGACTGAGCCTGTGGTTAATTCTTCTTCCTGATGGGAAAATAGAGTGACCTGTGCCTGTCCCAACACCTAGAGCTAGTCTCTCATTGGTTCCCCGTCTTCCCGTTCACCCTCAGTTCAAATTGCCACCTGTATGGAACAGGAGGTTAAAGGTGCTGATTCTCCAAGGAGGGAGATTGCTAGTAAAGCGGCTGGAATGGCGAACCCGAGCACAAGGAGACGAGAAATGAGGTGCGTTTTAGAAACCTTTCCCGATCACTCGGTGGACCATCTTCTGGGTTTCTCATGCATGTTTTCGATGTAGGAAGATGCCCTTGAACCTGGAGATTTGGGACCCATGGGATGGGTACCACGCAGTATTACTTTAAAGCGTCTGCGTTTGCTCACCGAACCTCACCAAACCCCTCAGCCCCAAGAGTGTCCTCCCTTATGTCTCAATCAGCTGCGGGTCTAGATATGGTCAATCCAGGTGGCATCACAGCGCCTGAACGAATTTTGTAAGAATTTCTCTCCCTTTCACTGTCTTTGTTTCACGGGTTTTTAAAATTAATTGAGTTTTATAATGGGGTTTAGCTGCTTTTCACTGCTGTGTTTATGCAGCTTTACACCCACTTGACTCACTTACAGAGAGATATCAATACATAGGTTTTAAGATTCTTACTAGTCAGATATACTCTTGGGCGGTGAATAGGGGGTGTTGAGTCCAGTTCCCTGAGCAAGGAGTAGGTCTTGTCTATTACGTATTGGGTTTATGGAACGGTATCTGAGCTAATTTGAAACCCTTGTTTTATGCATCACCCCACCTCACCTTTCCCGTTAGGCAGCCATAGTGTGTTTTCTAACCGTGTGACTCTGTTCTGTTTTGTAATTCAGTTCAAGGGCAGCGGTTTTTACATTCCCTCTATCGGTGATATCTTATGATAAGTGTCTTTTTCTGTGTGACTTATTTGACTTAGAATCGTCGTACCTAAATCCACTCATCATGCTGCTACTAGCCTTATGACGTTGATTTCATGGCTGAGTGATATTCCATTGTACATAAGGACCACAACTTCTTTATCCATTTTTCTCTTTCCTGGGATATTTAAGGTGTAACGAAGTGGAGGTTCTTGTCAACAGAGCAGCCCTAAACTTTGGGGTGCTTGTGTCTTGCTGATTTTTAGTTTTCCCAATTTATACGCCCATGAGTGGAAGTGCCCTATGCTCTCTAAGCTGAGTTTTGTAAATGTTTCAGGACACACCGTACACTTCTCCAGAGTGGCTGTTGGCAATTTACATCCCGCCCATCAGCGTAGCAAGGCTCCCGTTTCTCCGTGGCCTGTCCTGCATTTCTGGTTTTGACACTTTATTCAGCATGGCCCTTTTGACCGATGGGAAGCGAGACTTCTTTGTAGCGCTGATTTGCCTTTCCAGGTTGCTTGGTTGGCCAAAAAGGGCGTATGCGTTTTTTCCTGAATATATTCAGGAAAAAACGCATACGCCCTTTTTGGCCAAGGGCATCATTGTCGAGGTTTTGCCGCTTTTCCTGTGCTTTAAAGGCGATTCGAATCTGCCTCCTGAAATCTGTTTCCTGCAATTCTGCCTTGCTTTCAAATCTTCTTTGTTGCCTTCCCTCAATATATTTGTAGACGAGAGTTATCATTTATAAGTCTGCAGGTTTGTGAATTGCAGTGCCCCTGAGCTCCATTTTTCAACTCGCTCTCTTGGGAGCTGGCCGCAAAAGCGCAGGATTGCTTTAGGCCCTATTCTGCTTCCGGGCGGCAGACTGAGCCTGTGGTTAATTCTTCTTCCTGATGGGAAAATAGAGTGACCTGTGCCTGTCCCAACACCTAGAGCTAGTCTCTCATTGGTTCCCCGTCTTCCCGTTCACCCTCAGTTCAAATTGCCACCTGTATGGAACAGGAGGTTAAAGGTGCTGATTCTCCAAGGAGGGAGATTGCTAGTAAAGCGGCTGGAATGGCGAACCCGAGCACAAGGAGACGAGAAATGAGGTGCGTTTTAGAAACCTTTCCCGATCACTCGGTGGACCATCTTCTGGGTTTCTCATGCATGTTTTCGATGTAGGAAGATGCCCTTGAACCTGGAGATTTGGGACCCATGGGATGGGTACCACGCAGTATTACTTTAAAGCGTCTGCGTTTGCTCACCGAACCTCACCAAACCCCTCAGCCCCAAGAGTGTCCTCCCTTATGTCTCAATCAGCTGCGGGTCTAGATATGGTCAATCCAGGTGGCATCACAGCGCCTGAACGAATTTTGTAAGAATTTCTCTCCCTTTCACTGTCTTTGTTTCACGGGTTTTTAAAATTAATTGAGTTTTATAATGGGGTTTAGCTGCTTTTCACTGCTGTGTTTATGCAGCTTTACACCCACTTGACTCACTTACAGAGAGATATCAATACATAGGTTTTAAGATTCTTACTAGTCAGATATACTCTTGGGCGGTGAATAGGGGGTGTTGAGTCCAGTTCCCTGAGCAAGGAGTAGGTCTTGTCTATTACGTATTGGGTTTATGGAACGGTATCTGAGCTAATTTGAAACCCTTGTTTTATGCATCACCCCACCTCACCTTTGCCGTTAGGCAGCCATAGTGTGTTTTCTAACCGTGTGACTCTGTTCTGTTTTGTAATTCAGTTCAAGGGCAGCGGTTTTTACATTCCCTCTATCGGTGATATCTTATGATAAGTGTCTTTTTCTGTGTGACTTATTTGACTTAGAATCGTCGTACCTAAATCCACTCATCATGCTGCTACTAGCCTTATGACGTTGATTTCATGGCTGAGTGATATTCCATTGTACATAAGGACCACAACTTCTTTATCCATTTTTCTCTTTCCTGGGATATTTAAGGTGTAACGAAGTGGAGGTTCTTGTCAACAGAGCAGCCCTAAACTTTGGGGTGCTTGTGTCTTGCTGATTTTTAGTTTTCCCAATTCATACGCCCATGAGTGGAAGTGCCCTATGCTCTCTAAGCTGAGTTTTGTAAATGTTTCAGGACACACCGTACACTTCTCCAGAGTGGCTGTTGGCAATTTACATCCCGCCCATCAGCGTAGCAAGGCTCCCGTTTCTCCGTGGCCTGTCCTGCATTTCTGGTTTTGACACTTTATTCAGCATGGCCCTTTTGACCGATGGGAAGCGAGACTTCTTTGTAGCGCTGATTTGCCTTTCCAGGTTGCTTGGTTGGCCAAAAAGGGCGTATGCGTTTTTTCCTGAATATATTCAGGAAAAAACGCATACGCCCTTTTTGGCCAAGGGCATCATTGTCGAGGTTTTGCCGCTTTTCCTGTGCTTTAAAGGCGATTCGAATCTGCCTCCTGAAATCTGTTTCCTGCAATTCTGCCTTGCTTTCAAATCCTCGTTGTTGCCTTCCCCCAATATATTTGTAGACGAGAGTTATCATTTATACGTCTGCAGGTTTGTGAATTGCAGTGCCCCTGAGCTCCATTTTTCAACTCGCTCTCTTGGGAGCTGGCCGCAAAAGCGCAGGATTGCTTTAGGCCCTATTCTGCTTCCGGGCGGCAGACTGAGCCTGTGGTTAATTCTTCTTCCTGATGGGAAAATAGAGTGACCTGTGCCTGTCCCAACACCTAGAGCTAGTCTCTCATTGGTTCCCCCTCTTCCCGTTCATCCTCAGGACAAATTGCAACCTGTATGGAACAGGAGGTTAAAGGTGCTGATTCTCCAAGGAGGGAGATTGCTAGTAAAGCGGCTGGAATGGCGAACCCGAGCACAAGGATATGAGAAATGAGGTGCGTTTTAGAAACCTTTCCCGATCACTCGGTGGACCATCTTCTGGGTTTCTCATGCATGTTTTCGATGTAGGAAGATGCCCTTGAGCCTGGAGATTTGGGACCCATGGGATGGGTACCACGCAGTATTACTTTAAAGCGTCTGCGTTTGCTCACCCAACCTCACCAAACCTCTCAGCCCCAAGAGTGTCCACCCTTATGTCTCAATCAGCCTCGGGTCTAGATATGGTCAATCCAGGTGGCATCACAGCCCCTGAACGAATTTTGTAAGAATTTCTCTCTGTTTCACTGTCTTTGTTTCACGGGTTTTTTAAATTAATTGAGTTTTATAATGGGGTTTAGCTGCTTTTCACTGCTGTGTTTATGCAGCTTTACACCCACTTGACTCACTTACAGAGAGATATCAATACATAGGTTTTAAGATTCTTACTAGTCAGATATATTCCTGGGCGGTGAATAGGGGGTGTTGAGTCCAGTTCCCTGAGCAAGGAGTAGGTCTTGTCTATTACGTATTGGGTTTATGGAACGGTATCTGAGCTAATTTGAAACCCTTGTTTTAGGCATCACCCCACCTCACCTTTCCCGTTAGGCAGCCATAGTGTGTTTTCTAACCGTGTGACTCTGTTCTGTTTTGTAATTCAGTTCAAGGGTAGCGGTTTTTACATTCCCTCTATAAGTGATATCTTATGATAAGTGTCTTTTTCTGTGTGACTTATTTGACTTAGAATCGTCGTACCTAAATGCACTCATCATGCTGCTACTAGCCTTATGACGTTGATTTCATGGCTGAGTGATATTCCTTTGTACATAAGGACCACAACTTCTTTATCCATTTTTCTCTTTCCTGGGATATTTAAGGTGTAACGAAGTGGAGGTTCTTGTCAACAGAGCAGCCCTAAACTTTGGGGTGCTTGTGTCTTGCTGATTTTTAGTTTTCCCATTTTATACGCCCATGAGTGGAAGTGCCCTATGCTCTCTAAGCTGAGTTTTGTAAATGTTTCAGGACACACCGTACACTTCTCCAGAGTGGCTGTTGGCAATTTACATCCCGCCCATCAGCGTAGCAAGGCTCCCGTTTCTCCGTGGCCTGTCCTGCATTTCTGGTTTTGACACTTTATTCAGCATGGCCCTTTTGACCGATGGGAAGCGAGACTTCTTTGTAGCGCTGATTTGCCTTTCCAGGTTGCTTGGTTGGCCAAAAAGGGCGTATGCGTTTTTTCCTGAATATATTCAGGAAAAAACGCATACGCCCTTTTTGGCCAAGGGCATCATTGTCGAGGTTTTGCCGCTTTTCCTGTGCTTTAAAGGCGATTCGAATCTGCCTCCTGAAATCTGTTTCCTGCAATTCTGCCTTGCTTTCAAATCCTCTTTGTTGCCTTCCCTCAATATATTTGTAGACGAGAGTTATCATTTATAAGTCTGCAGGTTTGTGAATTGCAGTGCCCCTGAGCTCCATTTTTCAACTCGCTCTCTTGAGAGCAGGCCGCAAAAGCGCAGGATTGCTTTAGGCCCTATTCTGCTTCCGGGCGGCAGACTGAGCCTGTGGTTAAGTCTTCTTCCTGATGGGAAACTAGAGTGACCTGTGCCTGTCCCAACACCTAGAGCTAGTCTCTCATTGGTTCCCCGTTTTCCCGTTCATCCTCAGTTCAAATTGCCACCTGTAAGGAACAGGAGGTTAAAGGTGCTGATTCTCCAAGGAGGGAGATTGCTAGTAAAGCCGCTGGAATGGCGAACCCGAGCACAAGGAGATGAGAAATGAGGTGCGTTTTAGAAACCTTTCCCGATCACTCGGTGGACCATCTTCTGGGTTTCTCATGCATGTTTTCGATGTAGGCAGATGCCCTTGAACCTGGAGATATGGGACCCATGGGATGGGTACCACGCAGTATTACTTTAAAGCGTCTGTGTTTGCTCACCCAACCTCACCAAACCTCTCAGCCCTAAGAGTGTCCACCCTTATGTCTCAATCAGCTGCGGGTCTAGACATGGTCAATCCAGGTGGCATCACAGCCCCTGAACGAATTTTGTAAGAATTTCTCTCTCTTTCACTGTCTTTGTTTCACGGGTTTTTAAAATTATTTGAGTTTTATAATGGGGTTTAGCTGCTTTTCACTGCTGTGTTTATGCAGCTTTACACCCACTTGACTCCCTTACAGAGAGATATCAATACATAGGTTTTAAGATTCTTACTAATCAGATATATTCTTGGGCGGTGAATAGGGGGTGTTGAGTGAAGTTCCCTGAGCAAGGAGTAGGTCTTGTCTATTACGTATTGGGTTTATGGAACGGTATCTGAGCTAATTTGAAACCCTTGTTTTATGCATCACCCCACCTCACCTTTCCCGTTAGGCAGCCATAGTGTGTTTTCTAACCGTGTGACTCTGTTCTGTTTTGTAATTCAGTTCAAGGGTAGCGGTTTTTACATTCCCTCTATAAGTGATATCTTATGATAAGTGTCTTTTTCTGTGTGACTTATTTCACTTAGAATCGTCGTACCTAAATGCACTCATCATGCTGCTACTAGACTTATGACGTTGATTTCATGGCTGAGTGATATTCCATTGTACGTAAGGAGCACAACTTCTTTATCCATTTTTCTCTTTCCTGGGATATATAAGGTGTAACGAAGTGGAGGTTCTTGTCAACAGAGCAGCCCTAAACTTTGGGGTGCTTGTGTCTTGCTGATTTTTAGTTTTCCCAATTCATACGCCCATGAGTGGAAGTGCCCTATGCTCTCTAAGCTGAGTTTTGTAAATGTTTCAGGACACACCGTACACTTCTCCAGAGTGGCTGTTGGCAATTTACATCCCGCCCATCAGCGTAGCAAGGCTCCCGTTTCTCCGTGGCCTGTCCTGCATTTCTGATTTTGACACTTTATACAGCATGGCCCTTTTGACCGATGGGAAGCGAGACTTCTTTGTAGCGCTGATTTGCCTTTCCAGGTTGCTTGGTTGGCCAAAAAGGGCGTATGCGTTTTTTCCTGAATATATTCAGGAAAAAACGCATACGCCCTTTTTGGCCAAGGGCATCATTGTCGAGGTTTTGCCGCTTTTCCTGTGCTTTAAAGGCGATTCGAATCTGCCTCCTGAAATCTGTTTCCTGCAATTCTGCCTTGCTTTCAAATCCTCTTTGTTGCCTTCCCTCAATATATTTGTAGACGAGAGTTATCATTTATAAGTCTGCAGGTTTGTGAATTGCAGTGCCCCTGAGCTCCATTTTTCAACTCGCTCTCTTGGGAGCTGGCCTCAAAAGCGCAGGATTGCTTTAGGACCTATTCTGCTTCCGGGCGGCAGACTGAGCCTGTGGTTAATTCTTCTTCCTGATGGGAAAATAGAGTGACCTGTGCCTGTCCCAACACCTAGAGCTAGTCTCTCATTGGTTCCCCGTCTTCCCATTCATCCTCCGTTCAAATTGCCACCTGTATGGAACAGGAGGTTAAAGTTGCTGATTCTCCAAGGAGGGAGATTGCTAGTAAAGCGCCTGGAATGGCGAACCCGAGCACAAGGAGATGAGAAATGAGGTGCGTTTTAGAAACCTTTCCCGATCACTCGGTGGACCATCTTCTGGGTTTCTCATGCATGTTTTCGATGTAGGCAGATGCCCTTGAACCTGGAGTTTTCGGACCCATGGGATGGGTACCACGCAGTATTACTTTAAAGCGTCTGTGTTTGCTCACCCAACCTCACCAAACCTCTCAGCCCTAAGAGTGTCCACCCTTATGTCTCAATCAGCTGCGGGGCTAGACATGGTCAATCCAGGTGGCATCACAGCCCCTGAACGAATTTTGTAAGAATTTCTCTCTCTTTCACTGTCTTTGTTTCACGGGTTTTTAAAATTATTTGAGTTTTATAATGGGGTTTAGCTGCTTTTCACTGCTGTGTTTATGCAGCTTTACACCCACTTGACTCACTTACAGAGAGATATCAATACATAGGTTTTAAGATTCTTACTAGTCAGATATATTCTTGGGCGGTGAATAGGGGGTGTTGAGTCCAGTTCCCTGAGCAAGGAGTAGGTCTTGTCTATTACGTATTGGGTTTATGGAACGGTATCTGAGCTAATTTGAAACCCTTGTTTTATGCATCACCCCACCTCACCTTTCCCGTTAGGCAGCCATAGTGTGTTTTCTAACCGTGTGACTCTGTTCTGTTTTGTAATTCAGTTCAAGGGTAGCGGTTTTTACATTCCCTCTATAAGTGATATCTTATGATAAGTGTCTTTTTCTGTGTGACTTATTTCACTTAGAATCGTCGTACCTAAATGCACTCATCATGCTGCTACTAGCCTTATGACGTTGATTTCATGGCTGAGTGATATTCCATTGTACGTAAGGAGCACAACTTCTTTATCCATTTTTCTCTTTCCTGGGATATTTAAGGTGTAACGAAGTGGAGGTTCTTGTCAACAGAGCAGCCCTAAACTTTGGGGTGCTTGTGTCTTGCTGATTTTTAGTTTTCCCAATTCATACGCCCATGAGTGGAAGTGCCCTATGCTCTCTAAGCTGAGTTTTGTAAATGTTTCAGCACACACCGTACACTTCTCCAGAGTGGCTGTTGGCAATTTACATCCCGCCCATCAGCGTAGCAAGGCTCCCGTTTCTCCGTGGCCTGTCCTGCATTTCTGGTTTTGACACTTTATTCAGCATGGCCCTTTTGACCGATGGGAAGCGAGACTTCTTTGTAGCGCTGATTTGCCTTTCCAGGTTGCTTGGTTGGCCAAAAAGGGCGTATGCGTTTTTTCCTGAATATATTCAGGAAAAAACGCATACGCCCTTTTTGGCCAAGGGCATCATTGTCGAGGTTTTGCCGCTTTTCCTGTGCTTTAAAGGCGATTCGAATCTGCCTCCTGAAATCTGTTTCCTGCAATTCTGCCTTGCTTTCAAATCCTCTTTGTTGCCTTCCCTCAATATATTTGTAGACGAGAGTTATCATTTATAAGTCTGCAGGTTTGTGAATTGCAGTGCCCCTGAGCTCCATTTTTCAACTCGCTCTCTTGGGAGCTGGCCGCAAAAGCGCAGGATTTCTTTAGGCCCTATTCTGCTTCCGGGCGTCAGACTGAGCCTGTGGTTAAGTCTTCTTCCTGATGGGAAACTAGAGTGACCTGTGCCTGTCCCATCACCTAGAGCTAGTCTCTCATTGGTTCCCCGTCTTCCCGTTCATCCTCAGTTCAAATTGCCACCTGTATGGAACAGGAGGTTAAAGGTGCTGATTCTCCAAGGAGGGAGATTGCTAGTAAAGCGGCTGGAATGGCGAACCCGAGCACAAGGAGATGAGAAATGAGGTGTGTTTTAGAAACCTTTCCCGATCACTCGGTGGACCATCTTCTGGGTTTCTCATGCATGTTTTCGATGTAGGAAGATGCCCTTGAACTTGGAGATTTGGGACCCATGGGATGGGTACCACGCAGTATTACTTTAAAGCGTCTGTGTTTGCTCACCCAACCTCACCAAACCTCTCAGCCCTAAGAGTGTCCACCCTTATGTCTCAATCAGCTGCGGGACAAGACATGGTCAATCCAGGTGGCATCACAGCCCCTGAACGAATTTTGTAAGAATTTCTCTCTCTTTCACTGTCTTTGTTTCACGGGTTTTTAAAATTATTTGAGTTTTATAATGGGGTTTAGCTGCTTTTCACTGCTGTGTTTATGCAGCTTTACACCCACTTGACTCACTTACAGAGAGATATCAATACATAGGTTTTAAAATTCTTACTAGTCAGATATATTCTTGGGCGGTGAATAGGGGGTGTTGAGTCCAGTTCCCTGAGCAAGGAGTAGGTCTTCTCTATTACGTATTGGGTTTATGGAACGGTATCTGAGCTAATTTGAAACCCTTGTTTTAGGCATCACCCCACCTCACCTTTCCCGTTAGGCAGCCATAGTGTGTTTTCTAACCGTGTGACTCTGTTCTGTTTTGTAATTCAGTTCAAGGGTAGCGGTTTTTACATTCCCTCTATAAGTGATATCTTATGATAAGTGTCTTTTTCTGTGTGACTTATTTCACTTAGAATCGTCGTACCTAAATGCACTCATCATGCTGCTACTAGCCTTATGACGTTGATTTCATGGCTGAGTGATATTCCATTGTACGTAAGGAGCACAACTTCTTTATCCATTTTTCTCTTTCCTGGGATATTTAAGGTGTAACGAAGTGGAGGTTCTTGTCAACAGAGCAGCCCTAAACTTTGGGGTGCTTGTGTCTTGCTGATTTTTAGTTTTCCCAATTCATACGCCCATGAGTGGAAGTGCCCTATGCTCTCTAAGCTGAGTTTTGTAAATGTTTCAGGACACACCGTACACTTCTCCAGAGTGGCTGTTGGCAATTTACATCCCGCCCATCAGCGTAGCAAGGCTCCCGTTTCTCCGTGGCCTGTCCTGCATTTCTGGTTTTGACACTTTATTCAGCATGGCCCTTTTGACCGATGGGAAGCGAGACTTCTTTGTAGCGCTGATTTGCCTTTCCAGGTTGCTTGGTTGGCCAAAAAGGGCGTATGCGTTTTTTCCTGAATATATTCAGGAAAAAACGCATACGCCCTTTTTGGCCAAGGGCATCATTGTCGAGGTTTTGCCGCTTTTCCTGTGCTTTAAAGGCGATTCGAATCTGCCTCCTGAAATCTGTTTCCTGCAATTCTGCCTTGCTTTCAAATCCTCTTTGTTGCCTTCCCTCAATATATTTGTAGACGAGAGTTATCATTTATAAGTCTGCAGGTTTGTGAATTGCAGTGCCCCTGAGCTCCATTTTTCAACTCGCTCTCTTGGGAGCTGGCCGCAAAAGCGCAGGATTGCTTTAGGCCCTATTCTGCTTCCGGGCGGCAGACTGAGCCTGTGGTTAATTCTTCTTCCTGATGGGAAAATAGAGTGACCTGTGCCTGTCCCAACACCTAGAGCTAGTCTCTCATTGGTTCCCCGTCTTCCCGTTCACCCTCAGTTCAAATTGCCACCTGTATGGAACAGGAGGTTAAAGGTGCTGATTCTCCAAGGAGGGAGATTGCTAGTAAAGCGGCTGGAATGGCGAACCCGAGCACAAGGAGACGAGAAATGAGGTGCGTTTTAGAAACCTTTCCCGATCACTCGGTGGACCATCTTCTGGGTTTCTCATGCATGTTTTCGATGTAGGAAGATGCCCTTGAACCTGGAGATTTGGGACCCATGGGATGGGTACCACGCAGTATTACTTTAAAGCGTCTGCGTTTGCTCACCGAACCTCACCAAACCCCTCAGCCCCAAGAGTGTCCACCCTTATGTCTCAATCAGCTGCGGGTCTAGATATGGTCAATCCAGGTGGCATCACAGCGCCTGAACGAATTTTGTAAGAATTTCTCTCCCTTTCACTGTCTTTGTTTCACGGGTTTTTAAAATTAATTGAGTTTTATAATGGGGTTTAGCTGCTTTTCACTGCTGTGTTTATGCAGCTTTACACCCACTTGACTCACTTACAGAGAGATATCAATACATAGGTTTTAAGATTCTTACTAGTCAGATATATTCTTGGGCGGTGAATAGGGGGTGTTGAGTCCAGTTCCCTGAGCAAGGAGTAGGTCTTGTCTATTACGTATTGGGTTTATGGAACGGTATCTGAGCTAATTTGAAACCCTTGTTTTATGCATCACCCCACCTCACCTTTGCCGTTAGGCAGCCATAGTGTGTTTTCTAACCGTGTGACTCTGTTCTGTTTTGTAATTCAGTTCAAGGGCAGCGGTTTTTACATTCCCTCTATAGGTGATATCTTATGATAAGTGTCTTTTTCTGTGTGACTTATTTGACTTAGAATCGTCGTACCTAAATCCACTCATCATGCTGCTACTAGCCTTATGACGTTGATTTCATGGCTGAGTGATATTCCATTGTACATAAGGACCACAACTTCTTTATCCATTTTTCTCTTTCCTGGGATATTTAAGGTGTAACGAAGTGGAGGTCCTTGTCAACAGAGCAGCCCTAAACTTTGGGGTGCTTGTGTCTTGCTGATTTTTAGTTTTCCCAATTTATACGCCCATGAGTGGAAGTGCCCTATGCTCTCTAAGCTGAGTTTTGTAAATGTTTCAGGACACACCGTACACTTCTCCAGAGTGGCTGTTGGCAATTTACATCCCGCCCATCAGCGTAGCAAGGCTCCCGTTTCTCCGTGGCCTGTCCTGCATTTCTGGTTTTGACACTTTATTCAGCATGGCCCTTTTGACCGATGGGAAGCGAGACTTCTGTGTAGCGCTGATTTGCCTTTCCAGGTTGCTTGGTTGGCCAAAAAGGGCGTATGCGTTTTTTCCTGAATATATTCAGGAAAAAACGCATACGCCCTTTTTGGCCAAGGGCATCATTGTCGAGGTTTTGCCGCTTTTCCTGTGCTTTAAAGGCGATTCGAATCTGCCTCCTGAAATCTGTTTCCTGCAATTCTGCCTTGCTTTCAAATCCTCTTTGTTGCCTTCCCTCAATATATTTGTAGACGAGAGTTATCATTTATAAGTCTGCAGGTTTGTGAATTGCAGTGCCCCCGAGATCCATTTTTCAACTCGCTCTCTTGGGAGCTGGCCGCAAAAGCGCAGGATTGCTTTAGGCCCTATTCTGCTTCCGGGCGGCAGACTGAGCCTGTGGTTAATTCTTCTTCCTGATGGGAAAATAGAGTGACCTGTGCCTGTCCCAACACCTAGAGCTAGTCTCTCATTGGTTCCCCGTCTTCCCGTTCACCCTCAGTTCAAATTGCCACCTGTATGGAACAGGAGGTTAAAGGTGCTGATTCTCCAAGGAGGGAGATTGCTAGTAAAGCGGCTGGAATGGCGAACCCGAGCACAAGGAGACGAGAAATGAGGTGCGTTTTAGATACCTTTCCCAATCACTCGGTGGACCGTCTTCTGGGTTTCTCATGCATGTTTTCGATGTAGGAAGATGCCCTTGAACCTGGAGATTTGGGACCCATGGGATGGGTACCACGCAGTATTACTTTAAAGCGTCTGCGTTTGCTCACCGAACCTCACCAAACCCCTCAGCCCCAAGAGTGTCCACCCTTATGTCTCAATCAGCTGCGGGTCTAGATATGGTCAATCCAGGTGGCATCACAGCGCCTGAACGAATTTTGTACGAATTTCTTTCCCTTTCACTGTCTTTGTTTCACGGGTTTTTAAAATTAATTGAGTTTTATAATGGGGTTTAGATGCTTTTCACTGCTGTGTTTATGCAGCTTTACACCCACTTGACTCACTTACAGAGAGATATCAATACATAGGTTTTAAGATTTTTACTAGTCAGATATAACCTTGGGCGGTGAATAGGGGGTGTTGAGTCCAGTTCCCTGAGCAAGGAGTAGGTCTTGTCTATTACGTATTGGGTTTATGGAACGGTATCTGAGCTAATTTGAAACCCTTGTTTTATGCATCACCCCACTTCACCTTTCCCGTTAGGCAGCCATAGTGTGTTTTCTAACCGTGTGACTCTGTTCTGTTTTGTAATTCAGTTCAAGGGCAGCGGTTTTTACATTCCCTCTATCGGTGATATCTTATGATAAGTGTCTTTTTCTGTGTGACTTATTTGACTTAGAATCGTCGTACCTAAATCCACTCATCATGCTGCTACTAGCCTTATGACGTTGATTTCATGGCTGAGTGATATTCCATTGTACATAAGGACCACAACTTCTTTATCCATTTTTCTCTTTCCTGGGATATTTAAGGTGTAACGAAGTGGAGGTTCTTGTCAACAGAGCAGCCCTAAACTTTGGGGTGCTTGTGTCTTGCTGATTTTTAGTTTTCCCAATTCATACGCCCATGAGTGGAAGTGCCCTATGCTCTCTAAGCTGAGTTTTGTAAATGTTTCAGGACACACCGTACACTTCTCCAGAGTGGCTGTTGGCAATTTACATCCCGCCCATCAGCGTAGCAAGGCTCCCGTTTCTCCGTGGCCTGTCCTGCATTTCTGATTTTGACACTTTATACAGCATGGCCCTTTTGACCGATGGGAAGCGAGACTTCTTTGTAGCGCTGATTTGCCTTTCCAGGTTGCTTGGTTGGCAAAAAAGGGCGTATGCGTTTTTTCCTGAATATATTCAGGAAAAAACGCATACGCCCTTTTTGGCCAAGGGCATCATTGTCGAGGTTTTGCCGCTTTTCCTGTGCTTTAAAGGCGATTCGAATCTGCCTCCTGAAATCTGTTTCCTGCAATTCTGCCTTGCTTTCAAATCCTCTTTGTTGCCTTCCCTCAATATATTTGTAGACGAGAGTTATCATTTATAAGTCTGCAGGTTTGTGAATTGCAGTGCCCCTGAGCTCCATTTTTCAACTCGCTCTCTTGGGAGCTGGCCTCAAAAGCGCAGGATTGCTTTAGGACCTATTCTGCTTCCGGGCGGCAGACTGAGCCTGTGGTTAATTCTTCTTCCTGATGGGAAAATAGAGTGACCTGTGCCTGTCCCAACACCTAGAGCTAGTCTCTCATTGGTTCCCCGTCTTCCCATTCATCCTCCGTTCAAATTGCCACCTGTATGGAACAGGAGGTTAAAGTTGCTGATTCTCCAAGGAGGGAGATTGCTAGTAAAGCGCCTGGAATGGCGAACCCGAGCACAAGGAGATGAGAAATGAGGTGCGTTTTAGAAACCTTTCCCGATCACTCGGTGGACCATCTTCTGGGTTTCTCATGCATGTTTTCGATGTAGGCAGATGCCCTTGAACCTGGAGTTTTCGGACCCATGGGATGGGTACCACGCAGTATTACTTTAAAGCGTCTGTGTTTGCTCACCCAACCTCACCAAACCTCTCAGCCCTAAGAGTGTCCACCCTTATGTCTCAATCAGCTGCGGGGCTAGACATGGTCAATCCAGGTGGCATCACAGCCCCTGAACGAATTTTGTAAGAATTTCTCTCTCTTTCACTGTCTTTGTTTCACGGGTTTTTAAAATTATTTGAGTTTTATAATGGGGTTTAGCTGCTTTTCACTGCTGTGTTTATGCAGCTTTACACCCACTTGACTCACTTACAGAGAGATATCAATACATAGGTTTTAAGATTCTTACTAGTCAGATATATTCTTGGGCGGTGAATAGGGGGTGTTGAGTCCAGTTCCCTGAGCAAGGAGTAGGTCTTGTCTATTACGTATTGGGTTTATGGAACGGTATCTGAGCTAATTTGAAACCCTTGTTTTATGCATCACCCCACCTCACCTTTCCCGTTAGGCAGCCATAGTGTGTTTTCTAACCGTGTGACTCTGTTCTGTTTTGTAATTCAGTTCAAGGGTAGCGGTTTTTACATTCCCTCTATAAGTGATATCTTATGATAAGTGTCTTTTTCTGTGTGACTTATTTCACTTAGAATCGTCGTACCTAAATGCACTCATCATGCTGCTACTAGCCTTATGACGTTGATTTCATGGCTGAGTGATATTCCATTGTACGTAAGGAGCACAACTTCTTTATCCATTTTTCTCTTTCCTGGGATATTTAAGGTGTAACGAAGTGGAGGTTCTTGTCAACAGAGCAGCCCTAAACTTTGGGGTGCTTGTGTCTTGCTGATTTTTAGTTTTCCCAATTCATACGCCCATGAGTGGAAGTGCCCTATGCTCTCTAAGCTGAGTTTTGTAAATGTTTCAGCACACACCGTACACTTCTCCAGAGTGGCTGTTGGCAATTTACATCCCGCCCATCAGCGTAGCAAGGCTCCCGTTTCTCCGTGGCCTGTCCTGCATTTCTGGTTTTGACACTTTATTCAGCATGGCCCTTTTGACCGATGGGAAGCGAGACTTCTTTGTAGCGCTGATTTGCCTTTCCAGGTTGCTTGGTTGGCCAAAAAGGGCGTATGCGTTTTTTCCTGAATATATTCAGGAAAAAACGCATACGCCCTTTTTGGCCAAGGGCATCATTGTCGAGGTTTTGCCGCTTTTCCTGTGCTTTAAAGGCGATTCGAATCTGCCTCCTGAAATCTGTTTCCTGCAATTCTGCCTTGCTTTCAAATCCTCTTTGTTGCCTTCCCTCAATATATTTGTAGACGAGAGTTATCATTTATAAGTCTGCAGGTTTGTGAATTGCAGTGCCCCTGAGCTCCATTTTTCAACTCGCTCTCTTGGGAGCTGGCCGCAAAAGCGCAGGATTTCTTTAGGCCCTATTCTGCTTCCGGGCGTCAGACTGAGCCTGTGGTTAAGTCTTCTTCCTGATGGGAAACTAGAGTGACCTGTGCCTGTCCCAACACCTAGAGCTAGTCTCTCATTGGTTCCCCGTCTTCCCGTTCATCCTCAGTTCAAATTGCCACCTGTATGGAACAGGAGGTTAAAGGTGCTGATTCTCCAAGGAGGGAGATTGCTAGTAAAGCGGCTGGAATGGCGAACCCGAGCACAAGGAGATGAGAAATGAGGTGTGTTTTAGAAACCTTTCCCGATCACTCGGTGGACCATCTTCTGGGTTTCTCATGCATGTTTTCGATGTAGGAAGATGCCCTTGAACATGGAGATTTGGGACCCATGGGATGGGTACCACGCAGAATTACTTTAAAGCGTCTGTGTTTGCTCACCCAACCTCACCAAACCTCTCAGCCCTAAGAGTGTCCACCCTTATGTCTCAATCAGCTGCGGGACTAGACATGGTCAATCCAGGTGGCATCACAGCCCCTGAACGAATTTTGTAAGAATTTCTCTCTCTTTCACTGTCTTTGTTTCACGGGTTTTTAAAATTATTTGAGTTTTATAATGGGGTTTAGCTGCTTTTCACTGCTGTGTTTATGCAGCTTTACACCCACTTGACTCACTTACAGAGAGATATCAATACATAGGTTTTAAAATTCTTACTAGTCAGATATATTCTTGGGCGGTGAATAGGGGGTGTTGAGTCCAGTTCCCTGAGCAAGGAGTAGGTCTTCTCTATTACGTATTGGGTTTATGGAACGGTATCTGAGCTAATTTGAAACCCTTGTTTTAGGCATCACCCCACCTCACCTTTCCCGTTAGGCAGCCATAGTGTGTTTTCTAACCGTGTGACTCTGTTCTGTTTTGTAATTCAGTTCAAGGGTAGCGGTTTTTACATTCCCTCTATAAGTGATATCTTATGATAAGTGTCTTTTTCTGTGTGACTTATTTCACTTAGAATCGTCGTACCTAAATGCACTCATCATGCTGCTACTAGCCTTATGACGTTGATTTCATGGCTGAGTGATATTCCATTGTACGTAAGGAGCACAACTTCTTTATCCATTTTTCTCTTTCCTGGGATATTTAAGGTGTAACGAAGTGGAGGTTCTTGTCAACAGAGCAGCCCTAAACTTTGGGGTGCTTGTGTCTTGCTGATTTTTAGTTTTCCCAATTCATACGCCCATGAGTGGAAGTGCCCTATGCTCTCTAAGCTGAGTTTTGTAAATGTTTCAGGACACACCGTACACTTCTCCAGAGTGGCTGTTGGCAATTTACATCCCGCCCATCAGCGTAGCAAGGCTCCCGTTTCTCCGTGGCCTGTCCTGCATTTCTGGTTTTGACACTTTATTCAGCATGGCCCTTTTGACCGATGGGAAGCGAGACTTCTTTGTAGCGCTGATTTGCCTTTCCAGGTTGCTTGGTTGGCCAAAAAGGGCGTATGCGTTTTTTCCTGAATATATTCAGGAAAAAACGCATACGCCCTTTTTGGCCAAGGGCATCATTGTCGAGGTTTTGCCGCTTTTCCTGTGCTTTAAAGGCGATTCGAATCTGCCTCCTGAAATCTGTTTCCTGCAATTCTGCCTTGCTTTCAAATCCTCTTTGTTGCCTTCCCTCAATATATTTGTAGACGAGAGTTATCATTTATAAGTCTGCAGGTTTGTGAATTGCAGTGCCCCTGAGCTCCATTTTTCAACTCGCTCTCTTGGGAGCTGGCCGCAAAAGCGCAGGATTGCTTTAGGCCCTATTCTGCTTCCGGGCGGCAGACTGAGCCTGTGGTTAATTCTTCTTCCTGATGGGAAAATAGAGTGACCTGTGCCTGTCCCAACACCTAGAGCTAGTCTCTCATTGGTTCCCCGTCTTCCCGTTCACCCTCAGTTCAAATTGCCACCTGTATGGAACAGGAGGTTAAAGGTGCTGATTCTCCAAGGAGGGAGATTGCTAGTAAAGCGGCTGGAATGGCGAACCCGAGCACAAGGAGACGAGAAATGAGGTGCGTTTTAGAAACCTTTCCCGATCACTCGGTGGACCATCTTCTGGGTTTCTCATGCATGTTTTCGATGTAGGAAGATGCCCTTGAACCTGGAGATTTGGGACCCATGGGATGGGTACCACGCAGTATTACTTTAAAGCGTCTGCGTTTGCTCACCGAACCTCACCAAACCCCTCAGCCCCAAGAGTGTCCACCCTTATGTCTCAATCAGCTGCGGGTCTAGATATGGTCAATCCAGGTGGCATCACAGCGCCTGAACGAATTTTGTAAGAATTTCTCTCCCTTTCACTGTCTTTGTTTCACGGGTTTTTAAAATTAATTGAGTTTTATAATGGGGTTTAGCTGCTTTTCACTGCTGTGTTTATGCAGCTTTACACCCACTTGACTCACTTACAGAGAGATATCAATACATAGGTTTTAAGATTCTTACTAGTCAGATATATTCTTGGGCGGTGAATAGGGGGTGTTGAGTCCAGTTCCCTGAGCAAGGAGTAGGTCTTGTCTATTACGTATTGGGTTTATGGAACGGTATCTGAGCTAATTTGAAACCCTTGTTTTATGCATCACCCCACCTCACCTTTGCCGTTAGGCAGCCATAGTGTGTTTTCTAACCGTGTGACTCTGTTCTGTTTTGTAATTCAGTTCAAGGGCAGCGGTTTTTACATTCCCTCTATAGGTGATATCTTATGATAAGTGTCTTTTTCTGTGTGACTTATTTGACTTAGAATCGTCGTACCTAAATCCACTCATCATGCTGCTACTAGCCTTATGACGTTGATTTCATGGCTGAGTGATATTCCATTGTACATAAGGACCACAACTTCTTTATCCATTTTTCTCTTTCCTGGGATATTTAAGGTGTAACGAAGTGGAGGTCCTTGTCAACAGAGCAGCCCTAAACTTTGGGGTGCTTGTGTCTTGCTGATTTTTAGTTTTCCCAATTTATACGCCCATGAGTGGAAGTGCCCTATGCTCTCTAAGCTGAGTTTTGTAAATGTTTCAGGACACACCGTACACTTCTCCAGAGTGGCTGTTGGCAATTTACATCCCGCCCATCAGCGTAGCAAGGCTCCCGTTTCTCCGTGGCCTGTCCTGCATTTCTGGTTTTGACACTTTATTCAGCATGGTCCTTTTGACCGATGGGAAGCGAGACTTCTGTGTAGCGCTGATTTGCCTTTCCAGGTTGCTTGGTTGGCCAAAAAGGGCGTATGCGTTTTTTCCTGAATATATTCAGGAAAAAACGCATACGCCCTTTTTGGCCAAGGGCATCATTGTCGAGGTTTTGCCGCTTTTCCTGTGCTTTAAAGGCGATTCGAATCTGCCTCCTGAAATCTGTTTCCTGCAATTCTGCCTTGCTTTCAAATCCTCTTTGTTGCCTTCCCTCAATATATTTGTAGACGAGAGTTATCATTTATAAGTCTGCAGGTTTGTGAATTGCAGTGCCCCCGAGATCCATTTTTCAACTCGCTCTCTTGGGAGCTGGCCGCAAAAGCGCAGGATTGCTTTAGGCCCTATTCTGCTTCCGGGCGGCAGACTGAGCCTGTGGTTAATTCTTCTTCCTGATGGGAAAATAGAGTGACCTGTGCCTGTCCCAACACCTAGAGCTAGTCTCTCATTGGTTCCCCGTCTTCCCGTTCACCCTCAGTTCAAATTGCCACCTGTATGGAACAGGAGGTTAAAGGTGCTGATTCTCCAAGGAGGGAGATTGCTAGTAAAGCGGCTGGAATGGCGAACCCGAGCACAAGGAGACGAGAAATGAGGTGCGTTTTAGATACCTTTCCCAATCACTCGGTGGACCGTCTTCTGGGTTTCTCATGCATGTTTTCGATGTAGGAAGATGCCCTTGAACCTGGAGATTTGGGACCCATGGGATGGGTACCACGCAGTATTACTTTAAAGCGTCTGCGTTTGCTCACCGAACCTCACCAAACCCCTCAGCCCCAAGAGTGTCCACCCTTATGTCTCAATCAGCTGCGTGTCTAGATATGGTCAATCCAGGTGGCATCACAGCGCCTGAACGAATTTTGTAAGAATTTCTTTCCCTTTCACTGTCTTTGTTTCACGGGTTTTTAAAATTAATTGAGTTTTATAATGGGGTTTAGCTGCTTTTCACTGCTGTGTTTATGCAGCTTTACACCCACTTGACTCACTTACAGAGAGATATCAATACATAGGTTTTAAGATTTTTACTAGTCAGATATAACCTTGGGCGGTGAATAGGGGGTGTTGAGTCCAGTTCCCTGAGCAAGGAGTAGGTCTTGTCTATTACGTATTGGGTTTATGGAACGGTATCTGAGCTAATTTGAAACCCTTGTTTTATGCATCACCCCACTTCACCTTTCCCGTTAGGCAGCCATAGTGTGTTTTCTAACCGTGTGACTCTGTTCTGTTTTGTAATTCAGTTCAAGGGCAGCGGTTTTTACATTCCCTCTATCGGTGATATCTTATGATAAGTGTCTTTTTCTGTGTGACTTATTTGACTTAGAATCGTCGTACCTAAATCCACTCATCATGCTGCTACTAGCCTTATGACGTTGATTTCATGGCTGAGTGATATTCCATTGTACATAAGGACCACAACTTCTTTATCCATTTTTCTCTTTCCTGGGATATTTAAGGTGTAACGAAGTGGAGGTTCTTGTCAACAGAGCAGCCCTAAACTTTGGGGTGCTTGTGTCTTGCTGATTTTTAGTTTTCCCAATTTATACGCCCATGAGTGGAAGTGCCCTATGCTCTCTAAGCTGAGTTTTGTAAATGTTTCAGGACACACCGTACACTTCTCCAGAGTGGCTGTTGGCAATTTACATCCCGCCCATCAGCGTAGCAAGGCTCCCATTTCTCCGTGGCCTGTCCTGCATTTCTGATTTTGACACTTTATTCAGCATGGCCCTTTTGACCGATGGGAAGCGAGACTTCTTTGTAGCGCTGATTTGCCTTTCCAGGTTGCTTGGTTGGCCAAAAAGGGCGTATGCGTTTTTTCCTGAATATATTCAGGAAAAAACGCATACGCCCTTTTTGGCCAAGGGCATCATTGTCGAGGTTTTGCCGCTTTTCCTGTGCTTTAAAGGCGATTCGAATCTGCCTCCTGAAATCTGTTTCCTGCAATTCTGCCTTGCTTTCAAATCCTCTTTGTTGCCTTCCCTCAATATATTTGTAGACGAGAGTTATCATTTATAAGTCTGCAGGTTTGTGAATTGCAGTGCCCCTGAGCTCCATATTTCAACTCGCTCTCTTGGGAGCTGGCCGCAAAAGCGCAGGATTGCTTTAGGCCCTATTCTGCTTCCGGGCGGCAGACTGAGCCTGTGGTTAATTCTTCTTCCTGATGGGAAAATAGAGTGACCTGTGCCTGTCCCAACACCTAGAGCTAGTCTCTCATTGGTTCCCCGTCTTCCCGTTCACCCTCAGTTCAAATTGCCACCTGTATGGAACAGGAGGTTAAAGGTGCTGATTCTCCAAGGAGGGAGATTGCTAGTAAAGCGGCTGGAATGGCGAACCCGAGCACAAGGAGACGAGCAATGAGGTGCGTTTTAGAAACCTTTCCCGATCACTCGGTGGACCATCTTCTGGGTTTCTCATGCATGTTTTCGATGTAGGAAGATGCCCTTGAACCTGGAGATTTGGGACCCATGGGATGGGTACCACGCAGTATTACTTTAAAGCGTCTGCGTTTGCTCACCGAACCTCACCAAACCCCTCAGCCCCAAGAGTGTCCACCCTTATGTCTCAATCAGCTGCGGGTCTAGATATGGTCAATCCAGGTGGCATCACAGCGCCTGAACGAATTTTGTAAGAATTTCTCTCCGTTTCACTGTCTTTGTTTCACGGGTTTTTAAAATTAATTGAGTTTTATAATGGGGTTTAGCTGCTTTTCACTGCTGTGTTTATGCAGCTTTACACCCACTTGACTCACTTACAGAGAGATATCAATACATAGGTTTTAAGATTCTTACTAGTCAGATATACTCTTGGGCGGTGAATAGGGGGTGTTGAGTCCAGTTCCCTGAGCAAGGAGTAGGTCTTGTCTATTACGTATTGGGTTTATGGAACGGTATCTGAGCTAATTTGAAACCCTTGTTTTATGCATCACCCCACCTCACCTTTGCCGTTAGGCAGCCATAGTGTGTTTTCTAACCGTGTGACTCTGTTCTGTTTTGTAATTCAGTTCAAGGGCAGCGGTTTTTACATTCCCTCTATAGGTGATATCTTATGATAAGTGTCTTTTTCTGTGTGACTTATTTGACTTAGAATCGTCGTACCTAAATCCACTCATCATGCTGCTACTAGCCTTATGACGTTGATTTCATGGCTGAGTGATATTCCATTGTACATAAGGACCACAACTTCTTTATCCATTTTTCTCTTTCCTGGGATATTTAAGGTGTAACGAAGTGGAGGTTCTTGTCAACAGAGCAGCCCTAAACTTTGGGGTGCTTGTGTCTTGCTGATTTTTAGTTTTCCCAATTTATACGCCCATGAGTGGAAGTGCCCTATGCTCTCTAAGCTGAGTTTTGTAAATGTTTCAGGACACACCGTACACTTCTCCAGAGTGGCTGTTGGCAATTTACATCCCGCCCATCAGCGTAGCAAGGCTCCCGTTTCTCCGTGGCCTGTCCTGCATTTCTGGTTTTGACACTTTATTCAGCATGGCCCTTTTGACCGATGGGAAGCGAGACTTCTTTGTAGCGCTGATTTGCCTTTCCAGGTTGCTTGGTTGGCCAAAAAGGGCGTATGCGTTTTTTCCTGAATATATTCAGGAAAAAACGCATACGCCCTTTTTGGCCAAGGGCATCATTGTCGAGGTTTTGCCGCTTTTCCTGTGCTTTAAAGGCGATTCGAATCTGCCTCCTGAAATCTGTTTCCTGCAATTCTGCCTTGCTTTCAAATCTTCTTTGTTGCCTTCCCTCAATATATTTGTAGACGAGAGTTATCATTTATAAGTCTGCAGGTTTGTGAATTGCAGTGCCCCTGAGCTCCATTTTTCAACTCGCTCTCTTGGGAGCTGGCCGCAAAAGCGCAGGATTGCTTTAGGCCCTATTCTGCTTCCGGGCGGCAGACTGAGCCTGTGGTTAATTCTTCTTCCTGATGGGAAAATAGAGTGACCTGTGCCTGTCCCAACACCTAGAGCTAGTCTCTCATTGGTTCCCCGTCTTCCCGTTCACCCTCAGTTCAAATTGCCACCTGTATGGAACAGGAGGTTAAAGGTGCTGATTCTCCAAGGAGGGAGATTGCTAGTAAAGCGGCTGGAATGGTGAACCCGAGCACAAGGAGACGAGAAATGAGGTGCGTTTTAGAAACCTTTCCCGATCACTCGGTGGACCATCTTCTGGGTTTCTCATGCATGTTTTCGATGTAGGAAGATGCCCTTGAACCTGGAGATTTGGGACCCATGGGATGGGTACCACGCAGTATTACTTTAAAGCGTCTGCGTTTGCTCACCGAACCTCACCAAACCCCTCAGCCCCAAGAGTGTCCTCCCTTATGTCTCAATCAGCTGCGGGTCTAGATATGGTCAATCCAGGTGGCATCACAGCGCCTGAACGAATTTTGTAAGAATTTCTCTCCCTTTCACTGTCTTTGTTTCACGGGTTTTTAAAATTAATTGAGATTTATAATGGGGTTTAGCTGCTTTTCACTGCTGTGTTTATGCAGCTTTACACCCACTTGACTCACTTACAGAGAGATATCAATACATAGGTTTTAAGATTCTTACTAGTCAGATATACTCTTGGGCGGTGAATAGGGGGTGTTGAGTCCAGTTCCCTGAGCAAGGAGTAGGTCTTGTCTATTACGTATTGGGTTTATGGAACGGTATCTGAGCTAATTTGAAACCCTTGTTTTATGCATCACCCCACCTCACCTTTGCCGTTAGGCAGCCATAGTGTGTTTTCTAACCGTGTGACTCTGTTCTGTTTTGTAATTCAGTTCAAGGGCAGCGGTTTTTACATTCCCTCTATCGGTGATATCTTATGATAAGTGTCTTTTTCTGTGTGACTTATTTGACTTAGAATCGTCGTACCTAAATCCACTCATCATGCTGCTACTAGCCTTATGACGTTGATTTCATGGCTGAGTGATATTCCATTGTACATAAGGACCACAACTTCTTTATCCATTTTTCTCTTTCCTGGGATATTTAAGGTGTAACGAAGTGGAGGTTCTTGTCAACAGAGCAGCCCTAAACTTTGGGGTGCTTGTGTCTTGCTGATTTTTAGTTTTCCCAATTTATACGCCCATGAGTGGAAGTGCCCTATGCTCTCTAAGCTGAGTTTTGTAAATGTTTCAGGACACACCGTACACTTCTCCAGAGTGGCTGTTGGCAATTTACATCCCGCCCATCAGCGTAGCAAGGCTCCCATTTCTCCGTGGCCTGTCCTGCATTTCTGATTTTGACACTTTATTCAGCATGGCCCTTTTGACCGATGGGAAGCGAGACTTCTTTGTAGCGCTGATTTGCCTTTCCAGGTTGCTTGGTTGGCCAAAAAGGGCGTATGCGTTTTTTCCTGAATATATTCAGGAAAAAACGCATACGCCCTTTTTGGCCAAGGGCATCATTGTCGAGGTTTTGCCGCTTTTCCTGTGCTTTAAAGGCGATTCGAATCTGCCTCCTGAAATCTGTTTCCTGCAATTCTGCCTTGCTTTCAAATCCTCTTTGTTGCCTTCCCTCAATATATTTGTAGACGAGAGTTATCATTTATAAGTCTGCAGGTTTGTGAATTGCAGTGCCCCTGAGCTCCATATTTCAACTCGCTCTCTTGGGAGCTGGCCGCAAAAGCGCAGGATTGCTTTAGGCCCTATTCTGCTTCCGGGCGGCAGACTGAGCCTGTGGTTAATTCTTCTTCCTGATGGGAAAATAGAGTGACCTGTGCCTGTCCCAACACCTAGAGCTAGTCTCTCATTGGTTCCCCGTCTTCCCGTTCACCCTCAGTTCAAATTGCCACCTGTATGGAACAGGAGGTTAAAGGTGCTGATTCTCCAAGGAGGGAGATTGCTAGTAAAGCGGCTGGAATGGCGAACCCGAGCACAAGGAGACGAGAAATGAGGTGCGTTTTAGAAACCTTTCCCGATCACTCGGTGGACCATCTTCTGGGTTTCTCATGCATGTTTTCGATGTAGGAAGATGCCCTTGAACCTGGAGATTTGGGACCCATGGGATGGGTACCACGCAGTATTACTTTAAAGCGTCTGCGTTTGCTCACCGAACCTCACCAAACCCCTCAGCCCCAAGAGTGTCCACCCTTATGTCTCAATCAGCTGCGGGTCTAGATATGGTCAATCCAGGTGGCATCACAGCGCCTGAACGAATTTTGTAAGAATTTCTCTCCGTTTCACTGTCTTTGTTTCACGGGTTTTTAAAATTAATTGAGTTTTATAATGGGGTTTAGCTGCTTTTCACTGCTGTGTTTATGCAGCTTTACACCCACTTGACTCACTTACAGAGAGATATCAATACATAGGTTTTAAGATTCTTACTAGTCAGATATACTCTTGGGCGGTGAATAGGGGGTGTTGAGTCCAGTTCCCTGAGCAAGGAGTAGGTCTTGTCTATTACGTATTGGGTTTATGGAACGGTATCTGAGCTAATTTGAAACCCTTGTTTTATGCATCACCCCACCTCACCTTTGCCGTTAGGCAGCCATAGTGTGTTTTATAATGTGTGACTCTGTTCTGTTTTGTAATTCAGTTCAAGGGCAGCGGTTTTTACATTCCCTCTATAGGTGATATCTTATGATAAGTGTCTTTTTCTGTGTGACTTATTTGACTTAGAATCGTCGTACCTAAATCCACTCATCATGCTGCTACTAGCCTTATGACGTTGATTTCATGGCTGAGTGATATTCCATTGTACATAAGGACCACAACTTCTTTATCCATTTTTCTCTTTCCTGGGATATTTAAGGTGTAACGAAGTGGAGGTTCTTGTCAACAGAGCAGCCCTAAACTTTGGGGTGCTTGTGTCTTGCTGATTTTTAGTTTTCCCAATTTATACGCCCATGAGTGGAAGTGCCCTATGCTCTCTAAGCTGAGTTTTGTAAATGTTTCAGGACACACCGTACACTTCTCCAGAGTGGCTGTTGGCAATTTACATCCCGCCCATCAGCGTAGCAAGGCTCCCGTTTCTCCGTGGCCTGTCCTGCATTTCTGGTTTTGACACTTTATTCAGCATGGCCCTTTTGACCGATGGGAAGCGAGACTTCTTTGTAGCGCTGATTTGCCTTTCCAGGTTGCTTGGTTGGCCAAAAAGGGCGTATGCGTTTTTTCCTGAATATATTCAGGAAAAAACGCATACGCCCTTTTTGGCCAAGGGCATCATTGTCGAGGTTTTGCCGCTTTTCCTGTGCTTTAAAGGCGATTCGAATCTGCCTCCTGAAATCTGTTTCCTGCAATTCTGCCTTGCTTTCAAATCTTCTTTGTTGCCTTCCCTCAATATATTTGTAGACGAGAGTTATCATTTATAAGTCTGCAGGTTTGTGAATTGCAGTGCCCCTGAGCTCCATTTTTCAACTCGCTCTCTTGGGAGCTGGCCGCAAAAGCGCAGGATTGCTTTAGGCCCTATTCTGCTTCCGGGCGGCAGACTGAGCCTGTGGTTAATTCTTCTTCCTGATGGGAAAATAGAGTGACCTGTGCCTGTCCCAACACCTAGAGCTAGTCTCTCATTGGTTCCCCGTCTTCCCGTTCACCCTCAGTTCAAATTGCCACCTGTATGGAACAGGAGGTTAAAGGTGCTGATTCTCCAAGGAGGGAGATTGCTAGTAAAGCGGCTGGAATGGCGAACCCGAGCACAAGGAGACGAGAAATGAGGTGCGTTTTAGAAACCTTTCCCGATCACTCGGTGGACCATCTTCTGGGTTTCTCATGCATGTTTTCAATGTAGGAAGATGCCCTTGAACCTGGAGATTTGGGACCCATGGGATGGGTACCACGCAGTATTACTTTAAAGCGTCTGCGTTTGCTCACCGAACCTCACCAAACCCCTCAGCCCCAAGAGTGTCCTCCCTTATGTCTCAATCAGCTGCGTGTCTAGATATGGTCAATCCAGGTGGCATCACAGCGCCTGAACGAATTTTGTAAGAATTTCTCTCCCTTTCACTGTCTTTGTTTCACGGGTTTTTAAAATTAATTGAGTTTTATAATGGGGTTTAGCTGCTTTTCACTGCTGTGTTTATGCAGCTTTACACCCACTTGACTCACTTACAGAGAGATATCAATACATAGGTTTTAAGATTCTTACTAGTCAGATATACTCTTGGGCGGTGAATAGGGGGTGTTGAGTCCAGTTCCCTGAGCAAGGAGTAGGTCTTGTCTATTACGTATTGGGTTTATGGAACGGTATCTGAGCTAATTTGAAACCCTTGTTTTATGCATCACCCCACCTCACCTTTGCCGTTAGGCAGCCATAGTGTGTTTTCTAACCGTGTGACTCTGTTCTGTTTTGTAATTCAGTTCAAGGGCAGCGGTTTTTACATTCCCTCTATCGGTGATATCTTATGATAAGTGTCTTTTTCTGTGTGACTTATTTGACTTAGAATCGTCGTACCTAAATCCACTCATCATGCTGCTACTAGCCTTATGACGTTGATTTCATGGCTGAGTGATATTCCATTGTACATAAGGACCACAACTTCTTTATCCATTTTTCTCTTTCCTGGGATATTTAAGGTGTAACGAAGTGGAGGTTCTTGTCAACAGAGCAGCCCTAAACTTTGGGGTGCTTGTGTCTTGCTGATTTTTAGTTTTCCCAATTCATACGCCCATGAGTGGAAGTGCCCTATGCTCTCTAAGCTGAGTTTTGTAAATGTTTCAGGACACACCGTACACTTCTCCAGAGTGGCTGTTGGCAATTTACATCCCGCCCATCAGCGTAGCAAGGCTCCCGTTTCTCCGTGGCCTGTCCTGCATTTCTGGTTTTGACACTTTATTCAGCATGGCCCTTTTGACCGATGGGAAGCGAGACTTCTTTGTAGCGCTGATTTGCCTTTCCAGGTTGCTTGGTTGGCCAAAAAGGGCGTATGCGTTTTTTCCTGAATATATTCAGGAAAAAACGCATACGCCCTTTTTGGCCAAGGGCATCATTGTCGAGGTTTTGCCGCTTTTCCTGTGCTTTAAAGGCGATTCGAATCTGCCTCCTGAAATCTGTTTCCTGCAATTCTGCCTTGCTTTCAAATCCTCTTTGTTGCCTTCCCTCAATATATTTGTAGACGAGAGTTATCATTTATAAGTCTGCAGGTTTGTGAATTGCAGTGCCCCTGAGCTCCATTTTTCAACTCGCTCTCTTGGGAGCTGGCCGCAAAAGCGCAGGATTGCTTTAGGCCCTATTCTGCTTCCGGGCGGCAGACTGAGCCTGTGGTTAATTCTTCTTCCTGATGGGAAAATAGAGTGACCTGTGCCTGTCCCAACACCTAGAGCTAGTCTCTCATTGGTTCCCCGTCTTCCCGTTCATCCTCAGTTCAAATTGCCACCTGTATGGAACAGGAGGTTAAAGGTGCTGATTCTCCAAGGAGGGAGATTGCTAGTAAAGCGGCTGGAATGGCGAACCCGAGCACAAGGAGATGAGAAATGAGGTGCGTTTTAGAAACCTTTCCCGATCACTCGGTGGACCATCTTCTGGGTTTCTCATGCATGTTTTCGATGTAGGCAGATGCCCTTGAACCTGGAGTTTTCGGACCCATGGGATGGGTACCACGCAGTATTACTTTAAAGCGTCTGTGTTTGCTCACCCAACCTCACCAAACCTCTCAGCCCTAAGAGTGTCCACCCTTATGTCTCAATCAGCTGCGGGTCTAGACATGGTCAATCCAGGTGGCATCACAGCCCCTGAACGAATTTTGTAAGAATTTCTCTCTCTTTCACTGTGTTTGTTTCACGGGTTTTTAAAATTATTTGAGTTTTATAATGGGGTTTAGCTGCTTTTCACTGCTGTGTTTATGCAGCTTTACACCCACTTGACTCACTTACAGAGAGATATCAATACATAGGTTTTAAGATTCTTACTAGTCAGATATATTCTTGGGCGGTGAATAGGGGGTGTTGAGTCCAGTTCCCTGAGCAAGGAGTAGGTCTTGTCTATTACGTATTGGGTTTATGGAACGGTATCTGAGCTAATTTGAAACCCTTGTTTTATGCATCACCCCACCTCACCTTTCCCGTTAGGCAGCCATAGTGTGTTTTCTAACCGTGTGACTCTGTTCTGTTTTGTAATTCAGTTCAAGGGTAGCGGTTTTTACATTCCCTCTATAAGTGATATCTTATGATAAGTGTCTTTTTCTGTGTGACTTATTTCACTTAGAATCGTCGTACCTAAATGCACTCATCATGCTGCTACTAGCCTTATGACGTTGATTTCATGGCTGAGTGATATTCCATTGTACGTAAGGAGCACAACTTCTTTATCCATTTTTCTCTTTCCTGGGATATTTAAGGTGTAACGAAGTGGAGGTTCTTGTCAACAGAGCAGCCCTAAACTTTGGGGTGCTTGTGTCTTGCTGATTTTTAGTTTTCCCAATTCATACGCCCATGAGTGGAAGTGCCCTATGCTCTCTAAGCTGAGTTTTGTAAATGTTTCAGGACACACCGTACACTTCTCCAGAGTGGCTGTTGGCAATTTACATCCCGCCCATCAGCGTAGCAAGGCTCCCGTTTCTCCGTGGCCTGTCCTGCATTTCTGGTTTTGACACTTTATTCAGCATGGCCCTTTTGACCGATGGGAAGCGAGACTTCTTTGTAGCGCTGATTTGCCTTTCCAGGTTGCTTGGTTGGCCAAAAAGGGCGTATGCGTTTTTTCCTGAATATATTCAGGAAAAAACGCATACGCCCTTTTTGGCCAAGGGCATCATTGTCGAGGTTTTGCCGCTTTTCCTGTGCTTTAAAGGCGATTCGAATCTGCCTCCTGAAATCTGTTTCCTGCAATTCTGCCTTGCTTTCAAATCCTCTTTGTTGCCTTCCCTCAATATATTTGTAGACGAGAGTTATCATTTATAAGTCTGCAGGTTTGTGAATTGCAGTGCCCCTGAGCTCCATTTTTCAACTCGCTCTCTTGGGAGCTGGCCGCAAAAGCGCAGGATTGCTTTAGGCCCTATTCTGCTTCCGGGCGGCAGACTGAGCCTGTGGTTAATTCTTCTTCCTGATGGGAAAATAGAGTGACCTGTGCCTGTCCCAACACCTAGAGCTAGTCTCTCATTGGTTCCCCGTCTTCCCGTTCACCCTCAGTTCAAATTGCCACCTGTATGGAACAGGAGGTTAAAGGTGCTGATTCTCCAAGGAGGGAGATTGCTAGTAAAGCGGCTGGAATGGTGAACCCGAGCACAAGGAGACGAGAAATGAGGTGCGTTTTAGAAACCTTTCCCGATCACTCGGTGGACCATCTTCTGGGTTTCTCATGCATGTTTTCGATGTAGGAAGATGCCCTTGAACCTGGAGATTTGGGACCCATGGGATGGGTACCACGCAGTATTACTTTAAAGCGTCTGCGTTTGCTCACCGAACCTCACCAAACCCCTCAGCCCCAAGAGTGTCCTCCCTTATGTCTCAATCAGCTGCGGGTCTAGATATGGTCAATCCAGGTGGCATCACAGCGCCTGAACGAATTTTGTAAGAATTTCTCTCCCTTTCACTGTCTTTGTTTCACGGGTTTTTAAAATTAATTGAGATTTATAATGGGGTTTAGCTGCTTTTCACTGCTGTGTTTATGCAGCTTTACACCCACTTGACTCACTTACAGAGAGATATCAATACATAGGTTTTAAGATTCTTACTAGTCAGATATACTCTTGGGCGGTGAATAGGGGGTGTTGAGTCCAGTTCCCTGAGCAAGGAGTAGGTCTTGTCTATTACGTATTGGGTTTATGGAACGGTATCTGAGCTAATTTGAAACCCTTGTTTTATGCATCACCCCACCTCACCTTTGCCGTTAGGCAGCCATAGTGTGTTTTCTAACCGTGTGACTCTGTTCTGTTTTGTAATTCAGTTCAAGGGCAGCGGTTTTTACATTCCCTCTATCGGTGATATCTTATGATAAGTGTCTTTTTCTGTGTGACTTATTTGACTTAGAATCGTCGTACCTAAATCCACTCATCATGCTGCTACTAGCCTTATGACGTTGATTTCATGGCTGAGTGATATTCCATTGTACATAAGGACCACAACTTCTTTATCCATTTTTCTCTTTCCTGGGATATTTAAGGTGTAACGAAGTGGAGGTTCTTGTCAACAGAGCAGCCCTAAACTTTGGGGTGCTTGTGTCTTGCTGATTTTTAGTTTTCCCAATTTATACGCCCATGAGTGGAAGTGCCCTATGCTCTCTAAGCTGAGTTTTGTAAATGTTTCAGGACACACCGTACACTTCTCCAGAGTGGCTGTTGGCAATTTACATCCCGCCCATCAGCGTAGCAAGGCTCCCATTTCTCCGTGGCCTGTCCTGCATTTCTGATTTTGACACTTTATTCAGCATGGCCCTTTTGACCGATGGGAAGCGAGACTTCTTTGTAGCGCTGATTTGCCTTTCCAGGTTGCTTGGTTGGCCAAAAAGGGCGTATGCGTTTTTTCCTGAATATATTCAGGAAAAAACGCATACGCCCTTTTTGGCCAAGGGCATCATTGTCGAGGTTTTGCCGCTTTTCCTGTGCTTTAAAGGCGATTCGAATCTGCCTCCTGAAATCTGTTTCCTGCAATTCTGCCTTGCTTTCAAATCCTCTTTGTTGCCTTCCCTCAATATATTTGTAGACGAGAGTTATCATTTATAAGTCTGCAGGTTTGTGAATTGCAGTGCCCCTGAGCTCCATATTTCAACTCGCTCTCTTGGGAGCTGGCCGCAAAAGCGCAGGATTGCTTTAGGCCCTATTCTGCTTCCGGGCGGCAGACTGAGCCTGTGGTTAATTCTTCTTCCTGATGGGAAAATAGAGTGACCTGTGCCTGTCCCAACACCTAGAGCTAGTCTCTCATTGGTTCCCCGTCTTCCCGTTCACCCTCAGTTCAAATTGCCACCTGTATGGAACAGGAGGTTAAAGGTGCTGATTCTCCAAGGAGGGAGATTGCTAGTAAAGCGGCTGGAATGGCGAACCCGAGCACAAGGAGACGAGAAATGAGGTGCGTTTTAGAAACCTTTCCCGATCACTCGGTGGACCATCTTCTGGGTTTCTCATGCATGTTTTCGATGTAGGAAGATGCCCTTGAACCTGGAGATTTGGGACCCATGGGATGGGTACCACGCAGTATTACTTTAAAGCGTCTGCGTTTGCTCACCGAACCTCACCAAACCCCTCAGCCCCAAGAGTGTCCACCCTTATGTCTCAATCAGCTGCGGGTCTAGATATGGTCAATCCAGGTGGCATCACAGCGCCTGAACGAATTTTGTAAGAATTTCTCTCCGTTTCACTGTCTTTGTTTCACGGGTTTTTAAAATTAATTGAGTTTTATAATGGGGTTTAGCTGCTTTTCACTGCTGTGTTTATGCAGCTTTACACCCACTTGACTCACTTACAGAGAGATATCAATACATAGGTTTTAAGATTCTTACTAGTCAGATATACTCTTGGGCGGTGAATAGGGGGTGTTGAGTCCAGTTCCCTGAGCAAGGAGTAGGTCTTGTCTATTACGTATTGGGTTTATGGAACGGTATCTGAGCTAATTTGAAACCCTTGTTTTATGCATCACCCCACCTCACCTTTGCCGTTAGGCAGCCATAGTGTGTTTTATAATGTGTGACTCTGTTCTGTTTTGTAATTCAGTTCAAGGGCAGCGGTTTTTACATTCCCTCTATAGGTGATATCTTATGATAAGTGTCTTTTTCTGTGTGACTTATTTGACTTAGAATCGTCGTACCTAAATCCACTCATCATGCTGCTACTAGCCTTATGACGTTGATTTCATGGCTGAGTGATATTCCATTGTACATAAGGACCACAACTTCTTTATCCATTTTTCTCTTTCCTGGGATATTTAAGGTGTAACGAAGTGGAGGTTCTTGTCAACAGAGCAGCCCTAAACTTTGGGGTGCTTGTGTCTTGCTGATTTTTAGTTTTCCCAATTTATACGCCCATGAGTGGAAGTGCCCTATGCTCTCTAAGCTGAGTTTTGTAAATGTTTCAGGACACACCGTACACTTCTCCAGAGTGGCTGTTGGCAATTTACATCCCGCCCATCAGCGTAGCAAGGCTCCCGTTTCTCCGTGGCCTGTCCTGCATTTCTGGTTTTGACACTTTATTCAGCATGGCCCTTTTGACCGATGGGAAGCGAGACTTCTTTGTAGCGCTGATTTGCCTTTCCAGGTTGCTTGGTTGGCCAAAAAGGGCGTATGCGTTTTTTCCTGAATATATTCAGGAAAAAACGCATACGCCCTTTTTGGCCAAGGGCATCATTGTCGAGGTTTTGCCGCTTTTCCTGTGCTTTAAAGGCGATTCGAATCTGCCTCCTGAAATCTGTTTCCTGCAATTCTGCCTTGCTTTCAAATCTTCTTTGTTGCCTTCCCTCAATATATTTGTAGACGAGAGTTATCATTTATAAGTCTGCAGGTTTGTGAATTGCAGTGCCCCTGAGCTCCATTTTTCAACTCGCTCTCTTGGGAGCTGGCCGCAAAAGCGCAGGATTGCTTTAGGCCCTATTCTGCTTCCGGGCGGCAGACTGAGCCTGTGGTTAATTCTTCTTCCTGATGGGAAAATAGAGTGACCTGTGCCTGTCCCAACACCTAGAGCTAGTCTCTCATTGGTTCCCCGTCTTCCCGTTCACCCTCAGTTCAAATTGCCACCTGTATGGAACAGGAGGTTAAAGGTGCTGATTCTCCAAGGAGGGAGATTGCTAGTAAAGCGGCTGGAATGGCGAACCCGAGCACAAGGAGACGAGAAATGAGGTGCGTTTTAGAAACCTTTCCCGATCACTCGGTGGACCATCTTCTGGGTTTCTCATGCATGTTTTCAATGTAGGAAGATGCCCTTGAACCTGGAGATTTGGGACCCATGGGATGGGTACCACGCAGTATTACTTTAAAGCGTCTGCGTTTGCTCACCGAACCTCACCAAACCCCTCAGCCCCAAGAGTGTCCTCCCTTATGTCTCAATCAGCTGCGTGTCTAGATATGGTCAATCCAGGTGGCATCACAGCGCCTGAACGAATTTTGTAAGAATTTCTCTCCCTTTCACTGTCTTTGTTTCACGGGTTTTTAAAATTAATTGAGTTTTATAATGGGGTTTAGCTGCTTTTCACTGCTGTGTTTATGCAGCTTTACACCCACTTGACTCACTTACAGAGAGATATCAATACATAGGTTTTAAGATTCTTACTAGTCAGATATACTCTTGGGCGGTGAATAGGGGGTGTTGAGTCCAGTTCCCTGAGCAAGGAGTAGGTCTTGTCTATTACGTATTGGGTTTATGGAACGGTATCTGAGCTAATTTGAAACCCTTGTTTTATGCATCACCCCACCTCACCTTTGCCGTTAGGCAGCCATAGTGTGTTTTCTAACCGTGTGACTCTGTTCTGTTTTGTAATTCAGTTCAAGGGCAGCGGTTTTTACATTCCCTCTATCGGTGATATCTTATGATAAGTGTCTTTTTCTGTGTGACTTATTTGACTTAGAATCGTCGTACCTAAATCCACTCATCATGCTGCTACTAGCCTTATGACGTTGATTTCATGGCTGAGTGATATTCCATTGTACATAAGGACCACAACTTCTTTATCCATTTTTCTCTTTCCTGGGATATTTAAGGTGTAACGAAGTGGAGGTTCTTGTCAACAGAGCAGCCCTAAACTTTGGGGTGCTTGTGTCTTGCTGATTTTTAGTTTTCCCAATTCATACGCCCATGAGTGGAAGTGCCCTATGCTCTCTAAGCTGAGTTTTGTAAATGTTTCAGGACACACCGTACACTTCTCCAGAGTGGCTGTTGGCAATTTACATCCCGCCCATCAGCGTAGCAAGGCTCCCGTTTCTCCGTGGCCTGTCCTGCATTTCTGGTTTTGACACTTTATTCAGCATGGCCCTTTTGACCGATGGGAAGCGAGACTTCTTTGTAGCGCTGATTTGCCTTTCCAGGTTGCTTGGTTGGCCAAAAAGGGCGTATGCGTTTTTTCCTGAATATATTCAGGAAAAAACGCATACGCCCTTTTTGGCCAAGGGCATCATTGTCGAGGTTTTGCCGCTTTTCCTGTGCTTTAAAGGCGATTCGAATCTGCCTCCTGAAATCTGTTTCCTGCAATTCTGCCTTGCTTTCAAATCCTCTTTGTTGCCTTCCCTCAATATATTTGTAGACGAGAGTTATCATTTATAAGTCTGCAGGTTTGTGAATTGCAGTGCCCCTGAGCTCCATTTTTCAACTCGCTCTCTTGGGAGCTGGCCGCAAAAGCGCAGGATTGCTTTAGGCCCTATTCTGCTTCCGGGCGGCAGACTGAGCCTGTGGTTAATTCTTCTTCCTGATGGGAAAATAGAGTGACCTGTGCCTGTCCCAACACCTAGAGCTAGTCTCTCATTGGTTCCCCGTCTTCCCGTTCATCCTCAGTTCAAATTGCCACCTGTATGGAACAGGAGGTTAAAGGTGCTGATTCTCCAAGGAGGGAGATTGCTAGTAAAGCGGCTGGAATGGCGAACCCGAGCACAAGGAGATGAGAAATGAGGTGCGTTTTAGAAACCTTTCCCGATCACTCGGTGGACCATCTTCTGGGTTTCTCATGCATGTTTTCGATGTAGGCAGATGCCCTTGAACCTGGAGTTTTCGGACCCATGGGATGGGTACCACGCAGTATTACTTTAAAGCGTCTGTGTTTGCTCACCCAACCTCACCAAACCTCTCAGCCCTAAGAGTGTCCACCCTTATGTCTCAATCAGCTGCGGGTCTAGACATGGTCAATCCAGGTGGCATCACAGCCCCTGAACGAATTTTGTAAGAATTTCTCTCTCTTTCACTGTGTTTGTTTCACGGGTTTTTAAAATTATTTGAGTTTTATAATGGGGTTTAGCTGCTTTTCACTGCTGTGTTTATGCAGCTTTACACCCACTTGACTCACTTACAGAGAGATATCAATACATAGGTTTTAAGATTCTTACTAGTCAGATATATTCTTGGGCGGTGAATAGGGGGTGTTGAGTCCAGTTCCCTGAGCAAGGAGTAGGTCTTGTCTATTACGTATTGGGTTTATGGAACGGTATCTGAGCTAATTTGAAACCCTTGTTTTATGCATCACCCCACCTCACCTTTCCCGTTAGGCAGCCATAGTGTGTTTTCTAACCGTGTGACTCTGTTCTGTTTTGTAATTCAGTTCAAGGGTAGCGGTTTTTACATTCCCTCTATAAGTGATATCTTATGATAAGTGTCTTTTTCTGTGTGACTTATTTCACTTAGAATCGTCGTACCTAAATGCACTCATCATGCTGCTACTAGCCTTATGACGTTGATTTCATGGCTGAGTGATATTCCATTGTACGTAAGGAGCACAACTTCTTTATCCATTTTTCTCTTTCCTGGGATATTTAAGGTGTAACGAAGTGGAGGTTCTTGTCAACAGAGCAGCCCTAAACTTTGGGGTGCTTGTGTCTTGCTGATTTTTAGTTTTCCCAATTCATACGCCCATGAGTGGAAGTGCCCTATGCTCTCTAAGCTGAGTTTTGTAAATGTTTCAGGACACACCGTACACTTCTCCAGAGTGGCTGTTGGCAATTTACATCCCGCCCATCAGCGTAGCAAGGCTCCCGTTTCTCCGTGGCCTGTCCTGCATTTCTGGTTTTGACACTTTATTCAGCATGGCCCTTTTGACCGATGGGAAGCGAGACTTCTTTGTAGCGCTGATTTGCCTTTCCAGGTTGCTTGGTTGGCCAAAAAGGGCGTATGCGTTTTTTCCTGAATATATTCAGGAAAAAACGCATACGCCCTTTTTGGCCAAGGGCATCATTGTCGAGGTTTTGCCGCTTTTCCTGTGCTTTAAAGGCGATTCGAATCTGCCTCCTGAAATCTGTTTCCTGCAATTCTGCCTTGCTTTCAAATCCTCTTTGTTGCCTTCCCTCAATATATTTGTAGACGAGAGTTATCATTTATAAGTCTGCAGGTTTGTGAATTGCAGTGCCCCTGAGCTCCATTTTTCAACTCGCTCTCTTGGGAGCTGGCCGCAAAAGCGCAGGATTGCTTTAGGCCCTATTCTGCTTCCGGGCGGCAGACTGAGCCTGTGGTTAATTCTTCTTCCTGATGGGAAAATAGAGTGACCTGTGCCTGTCCCAACACCTAGAGCTAGTCTCTCATTGGTTCCCCGTCTTCCCGTTCATCCTCAGTTCAAATTGCCACCTGTATGGAACAGGAGGTTAAAGGTGCTGATTCTCCAAGGAGGGAGATTGCTAGTAAAGCGGCTGGAATGGCGAACCCGAGCACAAGGAGACGAGCAATGAGGTGCGTTTTAGAAACCTTTCCCGATCACTCGGTGGACCATCTTCTGGGTTTCTCATGCATGTTTTCGATGTAGGAAGATGCCCTTGAACCTGGAGATTTGGGACCCATGGGATGGGTACCACGCAGTATTACTTTAAAGCGTCTGCGTTTGCTCACCGAACCTCACCAAACCCCTCAGCCCCAAGAGTGTCCACCCTTATGTCTCAATCAGCTGCGGGTCTAGATATGGTCAATCCAGGTGGCATCACAGCGCCTGAACGAATTTTGTAAGAATTTCTCTCCGTTTCACTGTCTTTGTTTCACGGGTTTTTAAAATTAATTGAGTTTTATAATGGGGTTTAGCTGCTTTTCACTGCTGTGTTTATGCAGCTTTACACCCACTTGACTCACTTACAGAGAGATATCAATACATAGGTTTTAAGATTCTTACTAGTCAGATATACTCTTGGGCGGTGAATAGGGGGTGTTGAGTCCAGTTCCCTGAGCAAGGAGTAGGTCTTGTCTATTACGTATTGGGTTTATGGAACGGTATCTGAGCTAATTTGAAACCCTTGTTTTATGCATCACCCCACCTCACCTTTGCCGTTAGGCAGCCATAGTGTGTTTTCTAACCGTGTGACTCTGTTCTGTTTTGTAATTCAGTTCAAGGGCAGCGGTTTTTACATTCCCTCTATAGGTGATATCTTATGATAAGTGTCTTTTTCTGTGTGACTTATTTGACTTAGAATCGTCGTACCTAAATCCACTCATCATGCTGCTACTAGCCTTATGACGTTGATTTCATGGCTGAGTGATATTCCATTGTACATAAGGACCACAACTTCTTTATCCATTTTTCTCTTTCCTGGGATATTTAAGGTGTAACGAAGTGGAGGTTCTTGTCAACAGAGCAGCCCTAAACTTTGGGGTGCTTGTGTCTTGCTGATTTTTAGTTTTCCCAATTTATACGCCCATGAGTGGAAGTGCCCTATGCTCTCTAAGCTGAGTTTTGTAAATGTTTCAGGACACACCGTACACTTCTCCAGAGTGGCTGTTGGCAATTTACATCCCGCCCATCAGCGTAGCAAGGCTCCCGTTTCTCCGTGGCCTGTCCTGCATTTCTGGTTTTGACACTTTATTCAGCATGGCCCTTTTGACCGATGGGAAGCGAGACTTCTTTGTAGCGCTGATTTGCCTTTCCAGGTTGCTTGGTTGGCCAAAAAGGGCGTATGCGTTTTTTCCTGAATATATTCAGGAAAAAACGCATACGCCCTTTTTGGCCAAGGGCATCATTGTCGAGGTTTTGCCGCTTTTCCTGTGCTTTAAAGGCGATTCGAATCTGCCTCCTGAAATCTGTTTCCTGCAATTCTGCCTTGCTTTCAAATCTTCTTTGTTGCCTTCCCTCAATATATTTGTAGACGAGAGTTATCATTTATAAGTCTGCAGGTTTGTGAATTGCAGTGCCCCTGAGCTCCATTTTTCAACTCGCTCTCTTGGGAGCTGGCCGCAAAAGCGCAGGATTGCTTTAGGCCCTATTCTGCTTCCGGGCGGCAGACTGAGCCTGTGGTTAATTCTTCTTCCTGATGGGAAAATAGAGTGACCTGTGCCTGTCCCAACACCTAGAGCTAGTCTCTCATTGGTTCCCCGTCTTCCCGTTCACCCTCAGTTCAAATTGCCACCTGTATGGAACAGGAGGTTAAAGGTGCTGATTCTCCAAGGAGGGAGATTGCTAGTAAAGCGGCTGGAATGGTGAACCCGAGCACAAGGAGACGAGAAATGAGGTGCGTTTTAGAAACCTTTCCCGATCACTCGGTGGACCATCTTCTGGGTTTCTCATGCATGTTTTCGATGTAGGAAGATGCCCTTGAACCTGGAGATTTGGGACCCATGGGATGGGTACCACGCAGTATTACTTTAAAGCGTCTGCGTTTGCTCACCGAACCTCACCAAACCCCTCAGCCCCAAGAGTGTCCTCCCTTATGTCTCAATCAGCTGCGGGTCTAGATATGGTCAATCCAGGTGGCATCACAGCGCCTGAACGAATTTTGTAAGAATTTCTCTCCCTTTCACTGTCTTTGTTTCACGGGTTTTTAAAATTAATTGAGATTTATAATGGGGTTTAGCTGCTTTTCACTGCTGTGTTTATGCAGCTTTACACCCACTTGACTCACTTACAGAGAGATATCAATACATAGGTTTTAAGATTCTTACTAGTCAGATATACTCTTGGGCGGTGAATAGGGGGTGTTGAGTCCAGTTCCCTGAGCAAGGAGTAGGTCTTGTCTATTACGTATTGGGTTTATGGAACGGTATCTGAGCTAATTTGAAACCCTTGTTTTATGCATCACCCCACCTCACCTTTGCCGTTAGGCAGCCATAGTGTGTTTTCTAACCGTGTGACTCTGTTCTGTTTTGTAATTCAGTTCAAGGGCAGCGGTTTTTACATTCCCTCTATCGGTGATATCTTATGATAAGTGTCTTTTTCTGTGTGACTTATTTGACTTAGAATCGTCGTACCTAAATCCACTCATCATGCTGCTACTAGCCTTATGACGTTGATTTCATGGCTGAGTGATATTCCATTGTACATAAGGACCACAACTTCTTTATCCATTTTTCTCTTTCCTGGGATATTTAAGGTGTAACGAAGTGGAGGTTCTTGTCAACAGAGCAGCCCTAAACTTTGGGGTGCTTGTGTCTTGCTGATTTTTAGTTTTCCCAATTTATACGCCCATGAGTGGAAGTGCCCTATGCTCTCTAAGCTGAGTTTTGTAAATGTTTCAGGACACACCGTACACTTCTCCAGAGTGGCTGTTGGCAATTTACATCCCGCCCATCAGCGTAGCAAGGCTCCCATTTCTCCGTGGCCTGTCCTGCATTTCTGATTTTGACACTTTATTCAGCATGGCCCTTTTGACCGATGGGAAGCGAGACTTCTTTGTAGCGCTGATTTGCCTTTCCAGGTTGCTTGGTTGGCCAAAAAGGGCGTATGCGTTTTTTCCTGAATATATTCAGGAAAAAACGCATACGCCCTTTTTGGCCAAGGGCATCATTGTCGAGGTTTTGCCGCTTTTCCTGTGCTTTAAAGGCGATTCGAATCTGCCTCCTGAAATCTGTTTCCTGCAATTCTGCCTTGCTTTCAAATCCTCTTTGTTGCCTTCCCTCAATATATTTGTAGACGAGAGTTATCATTTATAAGTCTGCAGGTTTGTGAATTGCAGTGCCCCTGAGCTCCATATTTCAACTCGCTCTCTTGGGAGCTGGCCGCAAAAGCGCAGGATTGCTTTAGGCCCTATTCTGCTTCCGGGCGGCAGACTGAGCCTGTGGTTAATTCTTCTTCCTGATGGGAAAATAGAGTGACCTGTGCCTGTCCCAACACCTAGAGCTAGTCTCTCATTGGTTCCCCGTCTTCCCGTTCACCCTCAGTTCAAATTGCCACCTGTATGGAACAGGAGGTTAAAGGTGCTGATTCTCCAAGGAGGGAGATTGCTAGTAAAGCGGCTGGAATGGCGAACCCGAGCACAAGGAGACGAGAAATGAGGTGCGTTTTAGAAACCTTTCCCGATCACTCGGTGGACCATCTTCTGGGTTTCTCATGCATGTTTTCGATGTAGGAAGATGCCCTTGAACCTGGAGATTTGGGACCCATGGGATGGGTACCACGCAGTATTACTTTAAAGCGTCTGCGTTTGCTCACCGAACCTCACCAAACCCCTCAGCCCCAAGAGTGTCCACCCTTATGTCTCAATCAGCTGCGGGTCTAGATATGGTCAATCCAGGTGGCATCACAGCGCCTGAACGAATTTTGTAAGAATTTCTCTCCGTTTCACTGTCTTTGTTTCACGGGTTTTTAAAATTAATTGAGTTTTATAATGGGGTTTAGCTGCTTTTCACTGCTGTGTTTATGCAGCTTTACACCCACTTGACTCACTTACAGAGAGATATCAATACATAGGTTTTAAGATTCTTACTAGTCAGATATACTCTTGGGCGGTGAATAGGGGGTGTTGAGTCCAGTTCCCTGAGCAAGGAGTAGGTCTTGTCTATTACGTATTGGGTTTATGGAACGGTATCTGAGCTAATTTGAAACCCTTGTTTTATGCATCACCCCACCTCACCTTTGCCGTTAGGCAGCCATAGTGTGTTTTATAATGTGTGACTCTGTTCTGTTTTGTAATTCAGTTCAAGGGCAGCGGTTTTTACATTCCCTCTATAGGTGATATCTTATGATAAGTGTCTTTTTCTGTGTGACTTATTTGACTTAGAATCGTCGTACCTAAATCCACTCATCATGCTGCTAATAGCCTTATGACGTTGATTTCATGGCTGAGTGATATTCCATTGTACATAAGGACCACAACTTCTTTATCCATTTTTCTCTTTCCTGGGATATTTAAGGTGTAACGAAGTGGAGGTTCTTGTCAACAGAGCAGCCCTAAACTTTGGGGTGCTTGTGTCTTGCTGATTTTTAGTTTTCCCAATTTATACGCCCATGAGTGGAAGTGCCCTATGCTCTCTAAGCTGAGTTTTGTAAATGTTTCAGGACACACCGTACACTTCTCCAGAGTGGCTGTTGGCAATTTACATCCCGCCCATCAGCGTAGCAAGGCTCCCGTTTCTCCGTGGCCTGTCCTGCATTTCTGGTTTTGACACTTTATTCAGCATGGCCCTTTTGACCGATGGGAAGCGAGACTTCTTTGTAGCGCTGATTTGCCTTTCCAGGTTGCTTGGTTGGCCAAAAAGGGCGTATGCGTTTTTTCCTGAATATATTCAGGAAAAAACGCATACGCCCTTTTTGGCCAAGGGCATCATTGTCGAGGTTTTGCCGGTTTTCCTGTGCTTTAAAGGCGATTCGAATCTGCCTCCTGAAATCTGTTTCCTGCAATTCTGCCTTGCTTTCAAATCTTCTTTGTTGCCTTCCCTCAATATATTTGTAGACGAGAGTTATCATTTATAAGTCTGCAGGTTTGTGAATTGCAGTGCCCCTGAGCTCCATTTTTCAACTCGCTCTCTTGGGAGCTGGCCGCAAAAGCGCAGGATTGCTTTAGGCCCTATTCTGCTTCCGGGCGGCAGACTGAGCCTGTGGTTAATTCTTCTTCCTGATGGGAAAATAGAGTGACCTGTGCCTGTCCCAACACCTAGAGCTAGTCTCTCATTGGTTCCCCGTCTTCCCGTTCACCCTCAGTTCAAATTGCCACCTGTATGGAACAGGAGGTTAAAGGTGCTGATTCTCCAAGGAGGGAGATTGCTAGTAAAGCGGCTGGAATGGCGAACCCGAGCACAAGGAGACGAGAAATGAGGTGCGTTTTAGAAACCTTTCCCGATCACTCGGTGGACCATCTTCTGGGTTTCTCATGCATGTTTTCAATGTAGGAAGATGCCCTTGAACCTGGAGATTTGGGACCCATGGGATGGGTACCACGCAGTATTACTTTAAAGCGTCTGCGTTTGCTCACCGAACCTCACCAAACCCCTCAGCCCCAAGAGTGTCCTCCCTTATGTCTCAATCAGCTGCGTGTCTAGATATGGTCAATCCAGGTGGCATCACAGCGCCTGAACGAATTTTGTAAGAATTTCTCTCCCTTTCACTGTCTTTGTTTCACGGGTTTTTAAAATTAATTGAGTTTTATAATGGGGTTTAGCTGCTTTTCACTGCTGTGTTTATGCAGCTTTACACCCACTTGACTCACTTACAGAGAGATATCAATACATAGGTTTTAAGATTCTTACTAGTCAGATATACTCTTGGGCGGTGAATAGGGGGTGTTGAGTCCAGTTCCCTGAGCAAGGAGTAGGTCTTGTCTATTACGTATTGGGTTTATGGAACGGTATCTGAGCTAATTTGAAACCCTTGTTTTATGCATCACCCCACCTCACCTTTGCCGTTAGGCAGCCATAGTGTGTTTTCTAACCGTGTGACTCTGTTCTGTTTTGTAATTCAGTTCAAGGGCAGCGGTTTTTACATTCCCTCTATAGGTGATATCTTATGATAAGTGTCTTTTTCTGTGTGACTTATTTGACTTAGAATCGTCGTACCTAAATCCACTCATCATGCTGCTACTAGCCTTATGACGTTGATTTCATGGCTGAGTGATATTCCATTGTACATAAGGACCACAACTTCTTTATCCATTTTTCTCTTTCCTGGGATATTTAAGGTGTAACGAAGTGGAGGTTCTTGTCAACAGAGCAGCCCTAAACTTTGGGGTGCTTGTGTCTTGCTGATTTTTAGTTTTCCCAATTCATACGCCCATGAGTGGAAGTGCCCTATGCTCTCTAAGCTGAGTTTTGTAAATGTTTCAGGACACACCGTACACTTCTCCAGAGTGGCTGTTGGCAATTTACATCCCGCCCATCAGCGTAGCAAGGCTCCCGTTTCTCCGTGGCCTGTCCTGCATTTCTGGTTTTGACACTTTATTCAGCATGGCCCTTTTGACCGATGGGAAGCGAGACTTCTTTGTAGCGCTGATTTGCCTTTCCAGGTTGCTTGGTTGGCCAAAAAGGGCGTATGCGTTTTTTCCTGAATATATTCAGGAAAAAACGCATACGCCCTTTTTGGCCAAGGGCATCATTGTCGAGGTTTTGCCGCTTTTCCTGTGCTTTAAAGGCGATTCGAATCTGCCTCCTGAAATCTGTTTCCTGCAATTCTGCCTTGCTTTCAAATCCTCTTTGTTGCCTTCCCTCAATATATTTGTAGACGAGAGTTATCATTTATAAGTCTGCAGGTTTGTGAATTGCAGTGCCCCTGAGCTCCATTTTTCAACTCGCTCTCTTGGGAGCTGGCCGCAAAAGCGCAGGATTGCTTTAGGCCCTATTCTGCTTCCGGGCGGCAGACTGAGCCTGTGGTTAATTCTTCTTCCTGATGGGAAAATAGAGTGACCTGTGCCTGTCCCAACACCTAGAGCTAGTCTCTCATTGGTTCCCCGTCTTCCCGTTCATCCTCAGTTCAAATTGCCACCTGTATGGAACAGGAGGTTAAAGGTGCTGATTCTCCAAGGAGGGAGATTGCTAGTAAAGCGGCTGGAATGGCGAACCCGAGCACAAGGAGATGAGAAATGAGGTGCGTTTTAGAAACCTTTCCCGATCACTCGGTGGACCATCTTCTGGGTTTCTCATGCATGTTTTCGATGTAGGCAGATGCCCTTGAACCTGGAGTTTTCGGACCCATGGGATGGGTACCACGCAGTATTACTTTAAAGCGTCTGTGTTTGCTCACCCAACCTCACCAAACCTCTCAGCCCTAAGAGTGTCCACCCTTATGTCTCAATCAGCTGCGGGTCTAGACATGGTCAATCCAGGTGGCATCACAGCCCCTGAACGAATTTTGTAAGAATTTCTCTCTCTTTCACTGTGTTTGTTTCACGGGTTTTTAAAATTATTTGAGTTTTATAATGGGGTTTAGCTGCTTTTCACTGCTGTGTTTATGCAGCTTTACACCCACTTGACTCACTTACAGAGAGATATCAATACATAGGTTTTAAGATTCTTACTAGTCAGATATATTCTTGGGCGGTGAATAGGGGGTGTTGAGTCCAGTTCCCTGAGCAAGGAGTAGGTCTTGTCTATTACGTATTGGGTTTATGGAACGGTATCTGAGCTAATTTGAAACCCTTGTTTTATGCATCACCCCACCTCACCTTTCCCGTTAGGCAGCCATAGTGTGTTTTCTAACCGTGTGACTCTGTTCTGTTTTGTAATTCAGTTCAAGGGTAGCGGTTTTTACATTCCCTCTATAAGTGATATCTTATGATAAGTGTCTTTTTCTGTGTGACTTATTTCACTTAGAATCGTCGTACCTAAATGCACTCATCATGCTGCTACTAGCCTTATGACGTTGATTTCATGGCTGAGTGATATTCCATTGTACGTAAGGAGCACAACTTCTTTATCCATTTTTCTCTTTCCTGGGATATTTAAGGTGTAACGAAGTGGAGGTTCTTGTCAACAGAGCAGCCCTAAACTTTGGGGTGCTTGTGTCTTGCTGATTTTTAGTTTTCCCAATTCATACGCCCATGAGTGGAAGTGCCCTATGCTCTCTAAGCTGAGTTTTGTAAATGTTTCAGGACACACCGTACACTTCTCCAGAGTGGCTGTTGGCAATTTACATCCCGCCCATCAGCGTAGCAAGGCTCCCGTTTCTCCGTGGCCTGTCCTGCATTTCTGGTTTTGACACTTTATTCAGCATGGCCCTTTTGACCGATGGGAAGCGAGACTTCTTTGTAGCGCTGATTTGCCTTTCCAGGTTGCTTGGTTGGCCAAAAAGGGCGTATGCGTTTTTTCCTGAATATATTCAGGAAAAAACGCATACGCCCTTTTTGGCCAAGGGCATCATTGTCGAGGTTTTGCCGCTTTTCCTGTGCTTTAAAGGCGATTCGAATCTGCCTCCTGAAATCTGTTTCCTGCAATTCTGCCTTGCTTTCAAATCCTCTTTGTTGCCTTCCCTCAATATATTTGTAGACGAGAGTTATCATTTATAAGTCTGCAGGTTTGTGAATTGCAGTGCCCCTGAGCTCCATTTTTCAACTCGCTCTCTTGGGAGCTGGCCGCAAAAGCGCAGGATTGCTTTAGGCCCTATTCTGCTTCCGGGCGGCAGACTGAGCCTGTGGTTAATTCTTCTTCCTGATGGGAAAATAGAGTGACCTGTGCCTGTCCCAACACCTAGAGCTAGTCTCTCATTGGTTCCCCGTCTTCCCGTTCATCCTCAGTTCAAATTGCCACCTGTATGGAACAGGAGGTTAAAGGTGCTGATTCTCCAAGGAGGGAGATTGCTAGTAAAGCGGCTGGAATGGCGAACCCGAGCACAAGGAGATGAGAAATGAGGTGCGTTTTAGAAACCTTTCCCGATCACTCGGTGGACCATCTTCTGGGTTTCTCATGCATGTTTTCGATGTAGGCAGATGCCCTTGAACCTGGAGTTTTCGGACCCATGGGATGGGTACCACGCAGTATTACTTTAAAGCGTCTGTGTTTGCTCACCCAACCTCACCAAACCTCTCAGCCCTAAGAGTGTCCACCCTTATGTCTCAATCAGCTGCGGGTCTAGACATGGTCAATCCAGGTGGCATCACAGCCCCTGAACGAATTTTGTAAGAATTTCTCTCTCTTTCACTGTCTTTGTTTCACGGGTTTTTAAAATTATTTGAGTTTTATAATGGGGTTTAGCTGCTTTTCACTGCTGTGTTTATGCAGCTTTACACCCACTTGACTCACTTACAGAGAGATATCAATACATAGGTTTTAAGATTCTTACTAGTCAGATATATTCTTGGGCGGTGAATAGGGGGTGTTGAGTCCAGTTCCCTGAGCAAGGAGTAGGTCTTGTCTATTACGTATTGGGTTTATGGAACGGTATCTGAGCTAATTTGAAACCCTTGTTTTATGCATCACCCCACCTCACCTTTCCCGTTAGGCAGCCATAGTGTCTTTTCTAACCGTGTGACTCTGTTCTGTTTTGTAATTCAGTTCAAGGGTAGCGGTTTTTACATTCCCTCTATAAGTGATATCTTATGATAAGTGTCTTTTTCTGTGTGACTTACTTCACTTAGAATCGTCGTACCTAAATGCACTCATCATGCTGCTACTAGCCTTATGACGTTGATTTCATGGCTGAGTGATATTCCATTGTACGTAAGGAGCACAAATTCTTTATCCATTTTTCTCTTTCCTGGGATATTTAAGGTGTAACGAAGTGGAGGTTCTTGTCAACAGAGCAGCCCTAAACTTTGGGGTGCTTGTGTCTTGCTGATTTTTAGTTTTCCCAATTCATACGCCCATGAGTGGAAGTGCCCTATGCTCTCTAAGCTGAGTTTTGTAAATGTTTCAGGACACACCGTACACTTCTCCAGAGTGGCTGTTGGCAATTTACATCCCGCCCATCAGCGTAGCAAGGCTCCCGTTTCTCCGTGGCCTGTCCTGCATTTCTGGTTTTGACACTTTATTCAGCATGGCCCTTTTGACCGATGGGAAGCGAGACTTCTTTGTAGCGCTGATTTGCCTTTCCAGGTTGCTTGGTTGGCCAAAAAGGGCGTATGCGTTTTTTCCTGAATATATTCAGGAAAAAACGCATACGCCCTTTTTGGCCAAGGGCATCATTGTCGAGGTTTTGCCGCTTTTCCTGTGCTTTAAAGGCGATTCGAATCTGCCTCCTGAAATCTGTTTCCTGCAATTCTGCCTTGCTTTCAAATCCTCTTTGTTGCCTTCCCTCAATATATTTGTAGACGAGAGTTATCATTTATAAGTCTGCAGGTTTGTGAATTGCAGTGCCCCTGAGCTCCATTTTTCAACTCGCTCTCTTGGGAGCTGGCCGCAAAAGCGCAGGATTGCTTTAGGCCCTATTCTGCTTCCGGGCGGCAGACTGAGCCTGTGGTTAATTCTTCTTCCTGATGGGAAAATAGAGTGACCTGTGCCTGTCCCAACACCTAGAGCTAGTCTCTCATTGGTTCCCCATCTTCCCGTTCACCCTCAGTTCAAATTGCCACCTGTATGGAACAGGAGGTTAAAGGTGCTGATTCTCCAAGGAGGGAGATTGCTAGTAAAGCGGCTGGAATGGCGAACCCGAGCACAAGGAGACGAGAAATGAGGTGCGTTTTAGAAACCTTTCCCGATCACTCGGTGGACCATCTTCTGGGTTTCTCATGCATGTTTTCGATGTAGGAAGATGCCCTTGAACCTGGAGATTTGGGACCCATGGGATGGGTACCACGCAGTATTACTTTAAAGCGTCTGCGTTTGCTCACCGAACCTCACCAAATCCCTCAGCCCCAAGAGTGTCCTCCCTTATCTCTCAATCAGCTGCGGGTCTAGATATGGTCAATCCAGGTGGCATCACAGCGCCTGAACGAATTTTGTAAGAATTTCTCTCCCTTTCACTGTCTTTGTTTCACGGGTTTTTAAAATTAATTGAGATTTATAATGTGGTTTAGCTGCTTTTCACTGCTGTGTTTATGCAGCTTTACACCCACTTGACTCACTTACAGAGAGATATCAATACATAGGTTTTAAGATTCTTACTAGTCAGATATACTCTTGGGCGGTGAATAGGGGGTGTTGAGTCCAGTTCCCTGAGCAAGGAGTAGGTCTTGTCTATTACGTATTGGGTTTATGGAACGGTATCTGAGCTAATTTGAAACCCTTGTTTTATGCATCACCCCACCTCACCTTTGCCGTTAGGCAGCCATAGTGTGTTTTCTAACCGTGTGACTCTGTTCTGTTTTGTAATTCAGTTCAAGGGCAGCGGTTTTTACATTCCCTCTATCGGTGATATCTTATGATAAGTGTCATTTTCTGTGTGACTTATTTGACTTAGAATCGTCGTACCTAAATCCACTCATCATGCTGCTACTAGCCTTATGACGTTGATTTCATGGCTGAGTGATATTCCATTGTACATAAGGACCACAACTTCTTTATCCATTTTTCTCTTTCCTGGGATATTTAAGGTGTAACGAAGTGGAGGTTCTTGTCAACAGAGCAGCCCTAAACTTTGGGGTGCTTGTGTCTTGCTGATTTTTAGTTTTCCCAATTTATACGCCCATGAGTGGAAGTGCCCTATGCTCTCTAAGCTGAGTTTTGTAAATGTTTCAGGACACACCGTACACTTCTCCAGAGTGGCTGTTGGCAATTTACATCCCGCCCATCAGCGTAGCAAGGCTCCCATTTCTCCGTGGCCTGTCCTGCATTTCTGATTTTGACACTTTATTCAGCATGGCCCTTTTGACCGATGGGAAGCGAGACTTCTTTGTAGCGCTGATTTGCCTTTCCAGGTTGCTTGGTTGGCCAAAAAGGGCGTATGCGTTTTTTCCTGAATATATTCAGGAAAAAACGCATACGCCCTTTTTGGCCAAGGGCATCATTGTCGAGGTTTTGCCGCTTTTCCTGTGCTTTAAAGGCGATTCGAATCTGCCTCCTGAAATCTGTTTCCTGCAATTCTGCCTTGCTTTCAAATCCTCTTTGTTGCCTTCCCTCAATATATTTGTAGACGAGAGTTATCATTTATAAGTCTGCAGGTTTGTGAATTGCAGTGCCCCTGAGCTCCATATTTCAACTCGCTCTCTTGGGAGCTGGCCGCAAAAGCGCAGGATTGCTTTAGGCCCTATTCTGCTTCCGGGCGGCAGACTGAGCCTGTGGTTAATTCTTCTTCCTGATGGGAAAATAGAGTGACCTGTGCCTGTCCCAACACCTAGAGCTAGTCTCTCATTGGTTCCCCGTCTTCCCGTTCACCCTCAGTTCAAATTGCCACCTGTATGGAACAGGAGGTTAAAGGTGCTGATTCTCCAAGGAGGGAGATTGCTAGTAAAGCGGCTGGAATGGCGAACCCGAGCACAAGGAGACGAGAAATGAGGTGCGTTTTAGAAACCTTTCCCGATCACTCGGTGGACCATCTTCTGGGTTTCTCATGCATGTTTTCGATGTAGGAAGATGCCCTTGAACCTGGAGATTTGGGACCCATGGGATGGGTACCACGCAGTATTACTTTAAAGCGTCTGCGTTTGCTCACCGAACCTCACCAAACCCCTCAGCCCCAAGAGTGTCCACCCTTATGTCTCAATCAGCTGCGGGTCTAGATATGGTCAATCCAGGTGGCATCACAGCGCCTGAACGAATTTTGTAAGAATTTCTCTCCGTTTCACTGTCTTTGTTTCACGGGTTTTTAAAATTAATTGAGTTTTATAATGGGGTTTAGCTGCTTTTCACTGCTGTGTTTATGCAGCTTTACACCCACTTGACTCACTTACAGAGAGATATCAATACATAGGTTTTAAGATTCTTACTAGTCAGATATACTCTTGGGCGGTGAATAGGGGGTGTTGAGTCCAGTTCCCTGAGCAAGGAGTAGGTCTTGTCTATTACGTATTGGGTTTATGGAACGGTATCTGAGCTAATTTGAAACCCTTGTTTTATGCATCACCCCACCTCACCTTTGCCGTTAGGCAGCCATAGTGTGTTTTCTAACCGTGTGACTCTGTTCTGTTTTGTAATTCAGTTCAAGGGCAGCGGTTTTTACATTCCCTCTATAGGTGATATCTTATGATAAGTGTCTTTTTCTGTGTGACTTATTTGACTTAGAATCGTCGTACCTAAATCCACTCATCATGCTGCTACTAGCCTTATGACGTTGATTTCATGGCTGAGTGATATTCCATTGTACATAAGGACCACAACTTCTTTATCCATTTTTCTCTTTCCTGGGATATTTAAGGTGTAACGAAGTGGAGGTTCTTGTCAACAGAGCAGCCCTAAACTTTGGGGTGCTTGTGTCTTGCTGATTTTTAGTTTTCCCAATTTATACGCCCATGAGTGGAAGTGCACTATGCTCTCTAAGCTGAGTTTTGTAAATGTTTCAGGACACACCGTACACTTCTCCAGAGTGGCTGTTGGCAATTTACATCCCGCCCATCAGCGTAGCAAGGCTCCCGTTTCTCCGTGGCCTGTCCTGCATTTCTGGTTTTGACACTTTATTCAGCATGGCCCTTTTGACCGATGGGAAGCGAGACTTCTTTGTAGCGCTGATTTGCCTTTCCAGGTTGCTTGGTTG